>NC_048302.1:4740869-4861199 GCF_013100865.1 Trachemys scripta elegans
GAAACACCCCCCGCGCTGCCCGGCCGAAACAAAACAAAAAACAAAAAAAAAACCCTCGAGCGCCGCCCCGCTGAACAACAAAAAAAAACAACCACCGCGAGCGCCCCACCCACCCCAACATTGGACTCCCCTTCTAAGCCTGGAGCCGGCCCTGCTTTTGACACAGTCCCCCATGACAGTCTCTTAGGCAAACTAGGGAAATGTGGTCTAGATGAAATTATTATAAGGTGGATGCAAAATTGGTTGAAAGACCATACTCAAAGTGCTGTCAAACCAGGAGGATGTATCTAGTGGGATCCTGCAAGGGTCAGTCCTGGGTCCAGTACTATTCAATATTGTCATTAATGACTTGACTAATGCAGTGTTGAGTATGTTTATAATATTTGTGGCTGACACCAAGGTGGGAGTGATTGCAAATACTTTGGAGGAGAGGATTAGAATTCAAAATGACCTTGACAAATTGGAGCATTGGTGTGAAATCAACAAGATGCAATTTAATAAAGACAAGTGCAAAGTACTACATTTAGGAATGAAAAATCAAATGCAAAACTACAATCTGGGGAATAACTGGCTAAGTGGTAGTAATGCTGAAAAGGATCTGGGTGTTGTAATCAATCACAAACGGAATAAGTGAACAATGTGATGCAGGGGCAAAAAAATGCTAATATCATTCTGAGCTGTATTAACAGGAATGTTGTATGTAAGACACGGGAGGTAGTTGCCCTGCTCTACTCAGCACTGGTGAGACCTCAGCTGGAGTCCTGTGTCCAGTTCTGGGCACCCCACTTTAAGAATAAAGCAGGGTGGAGAGAGACATTGGTCTCTGCCCAAGAGATTCGAGAGACAAGGTGGGGGAGGTAATATCTTTTATTGGACCAATTTCTGTTGGTGAAAGAGACAAGCTTTCGAGCTACACAGAGCTCTTCTTCAGGTCTGGGAAAGGTCTCAGAGTGTCACAGCTAAGTACAAGATCGAGAGGTGATGGCTGAGGAGCCAGAAGCCTAGAGTGGGTGCTGTCGGTGGACCATGGATGGGAAACACCGGTGCAGTTTCCTGGACCTGTGACATAAATATTTGCCTCCCTTGACTCTGCATCCCAAGTCTTTCTTGTAAACCAAGACGGTTTGAACTCTTCACCGGCTATATTAAATGTAATTGTTTCCTGCCTTTGCCTTTTCACCACTTGTGCCCTTACAAGCTCTGCCTCTCAATCAAAATGAACACAGAGGGGCAAAGAGATATTGTGTGTAGCGGAACCATGTAGTCAACATTGAAACCTAGGATCTTCGGGCAATGTCTTGGGACAGCCCCTCCGGATTCTAGATCAGGACTTCAAGGTAACAAAAGAAGAGTCTGCTGCCAAAAAAGCCACCCCAGGGTCTACTTTGAGCTCAGTGCATGCAGGCCACATATTGAGTGAGTGGTGTGTGAAACTGGTATAGTGCAGACATGTGCCGTGAAGCTCAACCCAAGCTATCCGGATGGTAGTGCCTTTATTTAAAGAGTGCCTGGTAACTGGTGAAAGGACACACCCAACAATACATCGGGAGAGCTACTGCCCAGAATGGATAAGTACGTTAGGGACACAAGATATGTCTAGTTCTGAGTTGATCACCCAAAATCCTATTGTTGTCCAGGCCTTCTCATTTATGTTTGTAAGGTGTTTGCATTTAATTGTGCTCTCTGCAGGGTGAGGAGGAAGGTAAGACCTAGGAAGGCAATTGCTTCCTCAGTTAGAATTAAATATATGTCTAGCCTTAGGAACTATGTTTTTTAATGGAAACTCTTCTGATTTTTAAAATAAGAAAAGGATAAGGGGGAGAGAGATATTTAGAACCAACTATAGGTGGTCTATAGGTCCAGAGGCATTGAGGAATTCAGCAGCTCTGAAAATCAGTCTCTTGTTAAAATTTAGTTTTATGATTAAAAGCTCTTTGCTTTATTCCATACAAAATTAATGTTATTAATTTGCACATCTAGAGATTGCGTCCACATGTATTGATTGTATATTGATGTTTTTATTCTGTGATTAAAATAACTCTGCCTCTTTATACTACTTTGGCATAATGAAATAGTTAGCTATCCTGTACAGCATTTGGTAATTCATCCCGTTACTTAAGCTTTACGATCTTTCTTTTTAATTAATTAGGGCTGAGCGTACTCACCTTGAAATCAGTGAGAGTTCGGCCATTGACTTGGATGGAACTAGGACTTGGGACTTACCATTGTCTTCAATGGGCTCTCGCTCGGGCCCTCCTAGGATGCTTTGAAATTAGAAAGTGCTATATCTGTGGCAGGGTCAGTATTATTATGGGTGGACAGACTCGTGCTAGCCCCGTTTGAGCTGGTGCACTCAAAGGAGCAGAGTGGAGGTTGCAGCTCGGGCAGCAGCTCAGGCTCTCAAGCCCAGCCTACCCCCTTGGATTGATCTCGGAGGGCTGCCCTGAGTCTCTGCCGGAGCCACCACAGCCACACTGCTATTTTCGATGTGCTATCTCAAGCGAAGGTAGCCCAACACAGCTGACAGGCTTGCTCCGAGCTGCAGCGGAGACAATACCCTCTATGTGCTGCTTCGGCAGTGCAAATCGGCCCTCTCCACCCAGTTTCAAGACTCATAGGACTTCTCTGGTGCTGAGGGAACACTGTAGCATCTCCTAGGGTACCTCCCTCTTCTTTTCAGCTGCTGTGGCTAGGGCTGGTGGTACAGTTGCATGGCTAGTTGCTGGAGCAATTCCTTGGAAGCTCAGGGCAACAGGTGCAAAGTGGACTGAAGTGGTGCCTACTCTTGCAGTTTTATCACAAGTTGTGTTATTTGGTGTTTTCCTTAAAGCCCCAACTTCTGGAATCAAGTGATTACATGAGAATCTCCACTTAAAATACACACACACACACACACACACACACACACACACACACACACACACACATATATATATATACATCCCAGAATGTATTATTATTTTTAAAATCTAATCATTTTTGAGGCCAGACTAGTACTTTTTGAATGCTTTCAGGCTGCTCTACATTATACGGTGTGGCGTGGCTCAGAGACCAAGGACTGGAGGAGAGTGAAGTTGGCATAAAGCCACCGTTGCACTACTCTTTCCTGATCTGCTTTAGGGGAAAAAGGCTGTACCTGAGAACTGGACCCTTAATTATTCCAAACTTCGTGTGTTTCTGATTTGTGTGCATCTTCCATTCCATTCTGAGAAATTAAAACCAAATAAATGATTGGCTTAGATGAAATATAGCACCTTTCCAAAATAATCAGGGAAGCTAGTTATTAAACTCACCCTTTTATCCATGGCTTTAAGGTTGCTACCTCAATTATGATAGGAAAGGTGTATGGTTCAATCCGGCTATTCATGAACTATGTTGGTCGTTTTGTAAGGTTTCATTTGAAACAATATATCTGAAAAAAAAAAAAACAACAACCCAACAACACTGTTTACTGGTGGTCAGTCCACCCATGGGTGATAAGTTTCATCATTATCTGCTGGCAGAGAATTTAAAACCAACAGATCTATTCCTTGTGGAGATAAAGCTCTTGCAAGCACCTAATTATCAACTCATCTGTTTTGATGTTAACATCCTCTTAGCCTCTGAGAAGCAACTATTTTAAAACACTCTTGTGTCAAGAACTTGGGACTATATCCCTGTGCTTGTTTACTGGCTTGGCAGGCTTGCAGTCAGGGGATGATAGAAAGGTGCAGACGTTTTACAAAGTTAGCCCACATGTCAGCGGACATATTTATTTCACTATTTATAGAGTTGGATTTCCATGTTAAAGGAAGATTACCTCCTCCTGTACAAACACAGGTCACCCTTGCAACTCTGCCCATTAGAGCATCATGTTAGTTGCAGAGAAATGAGAGAGGAAAATTTGCACACTTATACCTCCCTTCCACCTGCACTACTGGGTCTTGCATTGGGGTGGGAATAAACAGCGGTTCTGTGCCGAGATAAGGTTTTGTGTGCTTGGCCTGCATTGCAGTGGTGGTTGACAGATAGCCTGCAGTGTGGGGTCTGCTGCGCATTTGCAGTGCTGCCATGACGTTAAGAAAGAGAGGCGGAGATGTGAGTTTTGGTGGAACACCGGCCAGCAGTTTTATCAGACACCAGAACAATCAGATGTTATAGGCATGTAATCTGTGTTCTATTCTGAGAGCTACAGAGCCTCTCATCCTTCTAACGTTATACACAATTCGCAGGTGACACTACCCCTAGTACTTACATTTGCTGATGCTAAACTCTGCAGAGAAAAGGCTCTGCTTTCTTCTCTGACTTGCTCAGTTTATTGGCACTTAAGAAAAAAAATCTGCTATGAAGAGAACTCAAAGGGTCACATCCTCTCCCTACCAGCCTACCTGGCCTGCAGAGAGATCTCTTGCCATCAAAACATGAGTGGGTGGAAGATGTTAGATAGATGCATTCCCAGTGGGGCAATGATAGGTGATGCTCCCATTCTTCCAAAAATGTCATCAGCAGTGTCACCACCTGCCACATCTCTCTCTGACCCAGTTTCTGAGATCTCGCAGTTGCAAAAGGCATTGAGAGCTTCCCTTCAAACCCAGCCAGAAATAGCTGCTGGCCATGGAAAAAATATTTTATAGCTTCTCCCAGACCTCAGTAATTCTACCTCTGTTCGATTCAAGAAGTGTTTTCCTCCCTCAAGATACAGTGGCATCTGGTCGGCCTCCTTTGTACTTCACGTTAAGTGGAACTGGATGAGGCCAGTGCCTTTCCAATGACAGGCTTTTTGGGCTCCACGCCCAGCTGAAAGCTGCAGTTCCACTTGGACTCTCTCTTTCCAGCCCCAGGCACAATTCTGAGGCTGCAGCTCCACATTGCTAGTGGCCACCTGACTCCTGGGAAGGGATAATAACGCCAAGGCAAAAACAGACACGTGGCACGGAACAGAGTGAACAAGGAGCTCCTCGGAAGATGCACAATACTATCCCCCCACCATGTGTGTCTCCCAAACTCCCCATCGTTACCCGAATCCAACAGCGATGGGTTCCAAACTGACTAGGGGGAAACGATAGCTGTATGAAACACTATGGAGAAATAATACCTTGTGATGAGCTGTTCGTCCTCTTTGTACGGTGTAGAGCCTGACATCTGAGGGTGAGTGTATAAACCAGGGGCTGGCCAGCTGCACCAGAATTCACACATCCCATTAGTCAGTCTCTGAAAAATAGAGAGATAGTTTCACTTGTATCCTTTTGTCATTATATTTTGTCCAACCATATCCTTGTGCTAGATTCCCTGCCAAACAGAGCAACCACATGTGCTTCATAAACTTCATCTTCTCTTCCGCTATCCCCACGTCTTCTCCTTGTTCTCTTCCTCCTTGTGTGTCATGTCTAATCTTAGCTATTTCCGGCCAGGGACCTTTTCTCTGCAAGCAAAGCAGCTTGTGCGTTTTGAGAGCTGTATAATAAAGAATTATTAGACGTGTCCCTCCCACTCTAAAAGCTGCAAAGAAAGTAAAAATAAACACTGAATGGAACAAAAGATAATCAAATCTTGATGAACAAACCCACAAGCAGTTAGCAGAGTAACTATAATGTCTCCAGACATCTGTCCTCTCTCCTCTGCCAGCTCTCCATATGGCTTATCGTTTGTATGCTGAAAGCAAAGAGGAAATCCCCCATGAAATGTATTGCTTTGTTTGATGGGTCCATGCTCTGCGTAATCATTGCCATGATAAAACCCTGAAATTGGCCTCCTCATGCTTAGAGTGATGGAACACTTCATCATACCAAAAACCGTCACAGGCTAAGAGCCCAGAAGGTATCTGGTATCACAGCAGGGTCCAAGTCTGTGCAGGGGATGGAGCAGTCAGTGAGCACAACTTTGTTTGTAGGGAAATTTACCACCCATAGAAAAACCCAGATGGTTGGAATCAACTGGGGATACAGGTAACAGCCAGAATGTAGAGTTCGTATTGCAGATATCCATCATGTCTTTTCCCTGTGTGTCTGAGTTTAGACAGCCAGAGAGTCTAAAGACCGACGTGATATGCTAGTCCTCCAGCCTGCCCCTCCTACGAAAGCAGGACACTGCGAGGTACTGTTTGTGTTTTCAGACTCCCGAGTTCTACTGCACAGAACTAGCTACAGCAACAAGAAAGAAGTATAAAAACTACAGCTGGCTAGACAGAGACACGTTTTTAGTAAAACGTTTCTCCCAAAAAAGTGACTCTTTTTATCAGAATATCTAGACATTTGAACATTTTTGACCAGTTCTACTGCAGACCCTACGTGAGAGAGAGTAAAGTGCCAAGGGTGTAGTTGGCTCACGTTTTATCAGTATGATACAGGTACACACATGCAAATCCTTCTGATTATGTCTTGCACTGTAGATTATCCTGTTCTGTTAGACCTTTAAAAACATAGGAATTGCTGGACTGGGTCAGGCCACTGGTCTATTTTTTCCAAAGTCCTCCCTCCAATAGTGACCAGCACCCCCAGCATCAGAGAAACAAGCCAAACACTGGGCTGATATGGGATTACCTGCCCGCCGGGGATGTTTCCTCTGAATGTCTCCGTTTCTGCTATAAATCTCTATTTTATGTAGACATTTATAAAATTTAAAATACTGTGATGCTCTTGGCCTTGCAGAAGTCTTGTGACAATGAGTTCCACAGTCTAATTGTGATTTGTCTGAGAAAAGTAATTCCTTGTAGCAGTTTTGAATTTCCCTGTTTAAAATTCATTGCATGCCCCCTTGATCTTTTCTTATGACACTATGACTAACAGTTCCACTTCTACCTTCTCTATACCATTCACTATTTCATATACTTTTATCACTCCTTTTAACATTGTTTTAAATGCACTGTTTGTTCCATGAGTTTACAATGAGCTATGTGCTGCAGTAGGACATTTTGCTTATTAAGAAAAGGCATCTATAACTCACTCATGCTTTGACAGTCATTAATTATTGGCTCCCTTTTGGGCCTATGGGATAAATAGATTTCACCCTTACTTCTATTTTCTACAAGCAGTGATGTTCTTCATTTCTATCATTCCCCTCTCCCTGCCCTTGAGGAATATAAAATTGCTTGTTAAATTAACAAACTACTAGCTAAATGCCCATTAAATCTTAACTAACCAATCAAGCAATGCAACATTTGTGGTGCTAAAATATATATATATTTATTTACAATTCTTACAGTAAGAAAAGAAAAATGTTTATGTCCTGAGAAAGAAAGTAAAGCATTCTAGAAAACAGAAAAAAACCATGAAGTAAATGTCCTTTGGCTGCGGTATAATTGCAAATTCTGACCGAGTTTGCCATACACCAAGGCATGTCTGGTGTTCCTTCATATGTCATTGAGTAGGGTTGCAGCATTCATTATGGGTCACGGTCCACAAGATTGCGGTATTCTGCTCATGAAGAAATTCATTTGAATCATGGGATTTTAAGCACAGATCATTTGTGCAGAAAGGGGATAAAATAAATTGGGGGAGCCATGAACAACAATGATTAAAATTTATTGCAGAAGTACTATAATTGGTACCTCAACTGAGAGAGAAGTGAAGTACTCCAAGCTAGTTGTATTAAATGTTCATTTCTAAGAGGCTGACAAAGATTTATGGCTTCTTTTCTGTAAGTCCCATTTAGTCCTTGTGGCACTACATCTTTCTTGATGCATATAAGAAACAGTTAGTGTTAATGGCAAGACAGTTTCTGTCAAGGATACCTTTAACATTTGAATTTTTTGGGGGGGAAAAAGTTAGCAAGTCTTAAACCACTTTCTTTTTTAAATGATGAATGATGTATGCAAAGTGTGCCGTAGGTGTCCATTAACACTCCTTAAACCAACAACCTAGGTCATCTTCATTTGGTGAAAAATGCCTGCCAAATTACAAACTCTTCTGATGATGCTGGTGTCTTTGGACCCTTCAGGAATTTAAGTCTCAGACAAATCTAAGATATTAAATCTGGAACAATGAGGCTTCTGCCTACCATTATTATTGTAGCCTTCCTGCACATGTGGGACTTCCTGTGCTAAAAGGCATAGGTGTGATGTTGTCATCTTTGAGGTGTATTTAATACCTCTTATAACTAGATATAAAAGAACACAGAGGCCCTAATTCTCCTCTCACTCATATCTGTGTAAAACAGGAGCATCTCCATTGATTTAAATACAATTACATGAGTGTAAAGCCAATTTGATGAGAGAAGAGACAAGCCCCGCTTTGCACCTTGTGTAGCTTTGTATACTTGGGCAAAGCGGATGAACAACAGGGCTTTCTTTTCTTCAAAAATGGATGTTGCAGATTGGGGTCCTGCTCTTGTCTCTTGTCCAGTTACAACCAGCTCAGAGTTCTTCTTCTGCTAAGCACCTTGTGTGGTTTATTTCACAGTGTCCTTTTAGAGAGGCCTGCAGACCTGTGTTTACAATCACACATACTCCTTAGCTTCTCTGGCCAAGGAGGAGGAAGATCCCTCTAGGCTCTGACTCTGAAATCCTCCCTCTCTCTTTCTCTGTCTTCTCTTTGCACTTCCTTCCTGGGTCTTTTCTACCATCTGCCTAATAGGCTAATTAGCCTCTTAGTTCTTCTCAGCCCATCCCAATCTATCAGCTAGTGACAGCTCCTCTAAAGCCATTAATGAGAGCTGCAGTGACCAGAGTGCTGGCTCAGCTGCGAATGCCCAGTACTCTGCCACAATGGACTCAAAACAAAACATTTTTTTTCCTCCTGGAAAAGGAAGGGGAAGGAGGGAAAAGTTGGGGAAAGGAGAAACTAAACAAAAATCTTGTTCTGATTCTATTTGATGGTAACTGAAAAATTTTCATTTAAAAAAAATGGAAAATTTTGAGCGATCTTAAAAAAAAAAATGGTGACAATGTTTCAATAGTACAAAAAGGCATTTTTTGTCAAAAAGAAACAAAACTTTTTGGCCATCCCCAGTGTGAACACTGCCAGATCGTAATGGTGGCATTGTACACCTGCTGTGCACTGCTGTGCACTGCTGCCCAAGCCGGTGGAGAATCAGTGTATTACTCTCTACAATCATCCTTCACATTCTAGTCCTTTCTATTAGCCTCCTGGAACTCATGTTCATAGTTCAGAAGTAACAGAATCTGCTTACAAATTCTGCAGTTCTGTGCTGATCTTTTTGCTCAATCTTTTCTGACGTTGGTAGTTATGTAGCCGGTATTTATTATTTTAGCAATGTGCTTATAGCCAACTCTTTTCTCATGACAAACCTGGTTTCAATGCATGCAACCATAAAAGATGTGTAGGGGGAGGGGTCAGCACAGCTTCAAAAATGGCTGAGCTCACTGGAGCCGAGAAGACCAAAATGGCTGAAAGGTATACAACCCCTTACTGGGGTCTTCTGTGGTCAGCTAGTGCTCGTTTATATCTCCTTGTGTGGACCTAAAGTATTTAATAATCTGACCTTTCAGTGTCTCGTAGTAATTTATCCATTGTGCACAATTCTAGCTATCTAATATATCCTGAATGTGCCTATGGTAATTTACGGATTAAGGTTACCACCCCATAGCTTTTGGGACTAAATTATTTGATATTTTGGGGTTAAAAACCTGTTCTGAAATAAGCTGGAGATGTATTTTTCTGTTGACTGGATATACAAAAGCCACATTAATAAACAGGAGAACAGTCCAGCAGAGTTCAGTAAATCAGACCTTAATTACTGATGTTTGAAGAATGCATTGATGCCTTGATTTAAATGTTGTTTAAGACATGTTTTGCTATTTTGTTTTGTATACACTACCATGTTGTCAGCAAGAACAATTGTCTGCCAATCAAAGTCAGGACATACCAGTACACTGCTAAACATCACCTTGTTCCGTTATCTCAGATTGTCATAATTAAGTTTTCATCCTGATAATGCTGTAGAAGAATCAATTAAAACTTGTTTTATTCTCAACATACAGTATTTTGACACACATGACAAGCAGCAATGTTCAGGAGAGGTTTCTGTGCAGTTTTCTAAGTGATACATGATTTCAATGTTATTAAAACTATTGAAATTAGTAGTGTTCGTCTCCACTTCAATTTTTTTTTATAAGGGGAAAAAACTCTTTCAGAAGCTGGAGAGAATAAGGTGGAAATATAATACATGCTAGAAGTAAGAATGGGTTAGAACTGCTACAGAATGAGTAGATTTTTACATCACTGTTCCCTTGGTTAGAGGTTTATCAATATTGGTGCTGAACAATATTGATTTTGCTTTTCTCTATTGCTATAACATAGGTCTGCTTTATACCAAGGAAATAGAATTCATATGTCTTCAATCCACAGTGATTTTCAAATGGATTCCCCTAGGAATTGCAAAGACCTATGTACAGAATTGTTGGATTTGTACAGATGAGCTCTTTCTACTCTGGTCAGCCTTAAAGACTTTTCAATTTTGCCTTTGATAACTAGAAAACGTGATCATGGTATTTATGATGTTCCCTATTTGTCCCTATACTGTGTTAACGTTAGTTACAATGGCAGTGGGATTTCTTTAAGGGTGGCCACTGTATTTTATATAAACTACATCAATTTAAATCACACCTAAGAGAATGTGAGTGGCGATAAGAAAGGCTGAATTCCAGTACAATCTTGTAGTGTATTGTGGATATTCCGTGAAACTATACATGTGACACTGGCTTCGTTAGATCGGGTGAACCAGTCTGAGTGACATTCCGTCTGAAATTGGATAAAGTCACGCTGCTAAGTGGAATGCTGATATTCTGAAGGTGCTGGGTCCCTTCTGAGTAAAGTACCATGGGGAGTAAGGAAGGCAGTTATACTGATCACAAGTTATTCAGGAATCATATTTTTAAGGGACAAATCAGTGATAGCAGCTTTAATAGCAGTTACCCCCTGACATGAGCTTTCGGGGCTAGACTGCTCACCTGGACAACATAGGGGGCCTGTTCTAAGTGACTGTACAGCATCAGTCACTTGGAAAGCAGCACGGGGAGACTCCGATTGGGTCACAGAAAGATCAGTGAAAGAACACTTCAATCTCACCCCTACCTTTGAAAAGTGAACATGAGTGAGTGTGTTTCAATGCAGGTAGAAGGCAATGTACAGAGAGAGTGTTGTAACACAGAAAGCCGCACAGAGACGAGTACTTGAACCAATTGTGTGCCTCTTGATAGTTGCATTATTGGGATACCGATCTGCTTCTTGACCTTTTTTCTCCTTTTGTTTAAGGAGCTCTGAAGTTAGGAGGGGTGGACAGAAAAGGGTTCTCAGCCCATTCTTGGCTGTTTGCAATAAGGGAGTTTTCTGCTTCGGAGCAGATTAGTGAGAGCTAAGTCAGGTGACAGCAGGAAGTGGATGTTTCATTCGATAGCAAAATGGCCTTGTGGCTGAATTTGTTGTCCTTTCACAGGATAATTCCCAGTCACTTATTAAATGTGCAGATTGTTCTTGAGAGGGCTGTGTGCTGGGGGTCTTGTCCACGGGCCCCTCAGCTTTTCTCCACCCACCTCCATAAAACCATCTGCTGCTTCTTGCTGTGACCACAATCCTTTGTTGTCTGCAAGGATTTATGGGAGTGGGATCATGGGAAGAAACAGTGATGCGGGTTGGAATGGTGGTGCTGGGCAGTGGTTGTTAGGTTTGGGGGGGTCTAAGTTGGGGAATGGTGCTGGGGGGGGTTGGAGGCTGAGTGTGGGGTACTTAGTAACAGGGCACTGTGTGGGCATTGGCTCTGGAGGCTGTAGCAAGAGGGTGCTGGCGGCAGAGGACAGAATACTCCCTTCCCTCCTTGCACGGGGTTCAGCTCTAGGGAAGGCACTTCTGAAGGAAGGCGTAGAGCCGGTTGGGCAATCCAGCGGATGGAGCCTGTCTCCAAACCTTCCCCAGGAGGCGGTTGCTGGTAGTACTGTGTGTGGAGGGGAGGTGTGGGCAGCAGTAGGGGCGTGAAGTGTACTTCTCCTTTCCTCCATGTCTCTCCTCTCAGATCTGAGTTACCACGTGCGAAGAAGCAGGCTGATATTGGTCTAGAGAGGGGTGTTGGGCATCACTCTCACCAAGGGTCCAAAGTTAGCGTTTTTAGTCAAGGCTGAAAAATGTTTATTTTTTCCCTCCACGTCCCTCCAGCATAACTGACTCCTGTTCACTATAATCACCCAGAGCCCTCGCTCAGCCCCGGGACCATGGGGACAGTCAGCAATGGGATTCTCTAGGATATACTCCAAACCTAACTCACATATTAAACGTGGGTACAGGGGCAGCGTGGTGTGGGTTACTTGGGTTCCTCCCTCTGCCTCTAGCTACAGAGGTGGGGTCTCAGCTGCTTCTTCCCTCCTGCTTCAACGGGCTTGCCTTGGTTTATGCAAGGGGGTAAGTTTTGGAGGCTGTACTTGGAAGGGAAAGGACTAATGACTGACTTTGCAGAAGCAGGCTCTGTAGACCTCAAAACCACCTGGACTATTGGGAGCCTCAAAACCACCTGGGAGAGGACTATTGGGAGCCCTTCAACAAAATCCAGCCATGCCTCTGAAGGAAAAGATGAGGTGATTTCTGTACCTCTGTCCCTACATCCCCCTTGCCAGAGATGACTTGACTTTATTCTCTAGGCTCATACTTCTGAAGACCTAATGTTTTGCCTTTTGAATGGATCAGATTGCTCCAAATGAAGAAGCATTTTTAGAAAAAAAAGAAGAAGAAAAATAACCACACCAGGAGAGGAGATACCTAAAAGGTTCCCATCCCTGTTCCTTGTCAAATGCACACGCTGCACACTCTGGTGCATGGAGAATAGTTTCTCATGGATGAATAATAAATACTTGTCCTTAGTATGAAGCTGCTTGCCAAGCAGAGCTGTCCAACTCCCTGCAAGCGTTTATGCCTGTATTATCTCCTCTGCACTCTGGGCTAGGCACACCCTTGGCATAGATTTTTGGTTTGTAATCACAGACTCAGAAGACAAATGACTCTGGAAACTCCTTGTTAAAATATGGGCAACATGTTGCTGACCCTCCACACCCTCTCCCATCCCACCCACGAGATCCAGCTTGGGACTTCAGCCACCCAGAATTGAGATCTGCTGAGATTTAATGCATTGGCTTTACATCGCTGCATTTGTCACCAAACTGACAGGCTGCTCATGGCGCTTGAATCCAATTTATAAAGGGTTGCTGCTGTTTTTGTCCAGTTAGGAGGCAATCTTTGGCTGGGTTTTTGCCATCCTGATTCATGTACGGTATAATCATGAATCCGAATAACCAAACCTGTATTCAAGTTATCCTGTGCTCCCAATGGAAATAAAGGCTGAGAGAGAGGGAGCACGGAGTATGGAAGGTAGTAATGGACAACTAAATTAGGAGAGAGATTGAACCAAAAAAATAATAGCCCTGCCGAGTGAGTGACTATAACCGGAGGAAGGGGTGGGCAAGCTGAACTGGAGAATGTTCCTTGATAGAAAATGAATGTTAGGAATCTTCTTTTCTTTTGTTGTTGGCAAAGTTAGATCAGCTAGAGATCTCGACCTTCCTTTAATTGAAATAAGTATTCTTTTTCAATTTATTTATAACTTGTTTTGGGTCTCTTCATGTATCGTCATGCTAGAGAGAGAGACAGCTATAAATGTAAGGTAAGCGTTGGGTGAAAGGGCCGTGATGTCAGATTTTTAGCCATCAGTTGGCTCTATTACATCTGATAGATTTCCCATCACAGCCTATCTGTGTTCTCTCTTGCTCAATTCCTGGCTGGAGCCAAGTGCTAAAGAATGACACGATATATCTTTCTGCACAATTTGCCAATTGTGGTTACTTTTGAAGCCCGGTGCTCTATGTGAATCTCCCTTCTAAATGGGAGAGTGCAGACAAAGGAGTGATTGCTTTAACAAAACCTTAGAATCTTTTTTTTTTTTTTAAGTAGACACTCATAGTAGTTATGACAGTTATCATTTATTGTCTGTCCTGAATGGCTTTTCAAATTATTGGACGGAATATTACTTTTATAACCATTTCTTTTGCAGCCTGATCATAAAGTACAGGGATATAGCTTCATGTCCACTATATTTAGGGTGAGATTTTCAAAGGAACGGAGTGTTGTCCTAACTCTGCTCATTGATCAATGGGAGTTTTACCATTAACAGGAGCAGAGGTAGGCCAGTACTGAATGTTTTCAAAATTTCCACCTGTGGGGTGTCTGAAACATGAACTTACTCTGTTGCTCTCCATAAAAGAGGATTCCCCCTCCTACCCATTGATCTCACACAACAGTCTTATATGTGGAACAAAATTTGGCTAGCTACAGAGCTGTCTCGCAAAACACAGCGGCTGACACTTCCATGCACCAGACAATTTATCTTACTTTACAGGTGACACAGATGCTTATTTACTTCTCTAGAATCAAACCTAGTAGCCAAAAGTAACCATTTTTTCCAGACCGCTGTGACATTTTACCTCTGCTTAATTATGCCACTGGACTGGGGATAAAATCAGAAGCTAGCTTTTCCTTGTAATAATCCACATAATCTAGTAATTCTCCAAACGTATTAAGGCAGAAGATAAAAAGTCCTATTAGTGGAAGGGCAAAATATCCAAACCGCTTTCTAAAGAGCCATTCTAACTATGCATGTCATTTCATTCTCATTCTTCGTGTTATTACCAGAGCCTAATTGAATGATATCTTTGCATTATATGCCTGACTATCTGCTATTTTGAAATTTGACTTTATATATCTCTCTATGTATGTGTGCGTGTGTGTGTGTGTATAACATTTGTTTATTTTCATAGATATTGTCATGTTAATTTTTTTTAAAGTTGCAAAATGTCACTGAAAGGTTTCAAACTTTTGTAAAATTCCTTCAGTTTTGTAAACTGCAGTTGAGACTCCTAATGTAAGTAAAATCACTCACAATGGCCCCCATCTGACAAGGACTTGCATACTTGCTTAATTTCATGCATTGTGAATTTCAATAGGAGATGGATGACTAACTCCCATAGGCTCCTTTGAAAATCCAAGTTTATGATTCATCCCATTGACTTCAGTGGGACAACTCTCAGTGCACAAATGTAAGCACACACTTAATGTTTGGAGGACCACACTGTACAGAAGACCAATAAAGGATGGTGACAATAGCATATTAAAATAATTATTTTTATAAACATATACATTTTTGAAAACTCAGCACTGGAAAAGTTTCTGCTGAAAACATTCCAACTTTGCTTTAAAAAAAAAACAGAGAAAAATATAAAAAGAAAACATGATGTTGGTGTTCATGGTATCCAGGCAAACTGGCTCTCTTCATATATGTAGTCAGCAGAACTATCCATAATATATATGGAAACTAAATAAATAGAAAGTGTGAAAGAAAGATATACTTGTTTTGTCTTCTGTAAAGTCTCTCTTTAAAACGTTAGAGCAGAAATATTGCATCATCTGCTTGGAACCTTAGATAACCTCCCTTGGTAGGAACAGCCTTCAATTCCCCTTGGATCTTTTAGTGACTGATACTCTATAATGGGCCATTAAGGAATGTGTTTAATTTGAGGCTTATCCAGGCAAGCACATCTTAGATTGGCTAATTTCAAAATAGGTGTATTTTCTCTTTTGGCTGCTTAATGCCCATACTCTGTCTATGAGGCATGAAAAAGAGGGAAAGTATATCACATTCCTTCTTCAGCCACCCAAAACCAGTTCTCTTCTCTAAAAGCATGCTTGTCCTGATTGTCCTAGCAATTAATTTCTGGAAGAAAGCACTCAAGGAATTAATTACATTTTAGCCTTTCACCACCCAAACGTTTTATTATTTAGAAATTTTATAGTACCCTTTAAAATGGACACTTGCTCAAAATGGTTTGTTTTTCTTTGAAAGAAAAGGTGCTTTCTATTTAAAAATCAGATTTTGGAGGGTTAATCATTCACCTAAAGCCCCAGCTTATGTTTGCTAAAAATGCCATGGCATGTTTTGCAAGAATGGGGGTTTTAACCTGGAGGTTCTGGTGAAATTCCAGTTGGTTAATGAATTCTATGTATCTAAATTCTCCCTTGTAGTTTTAGCTGGAAATGCTGGACTTCACTTACTTTTTTTTTTTTTTTTAAGTGTAGTATTTCTGGTACATAATGTCTGCCTTGTTACACCCAGAGAATAGCAGCTATTTCATTGTGGGGCCATAGATCCGAGGACTGTCACGTGCTTTGGCATCCTTCCCAAGGAAAGGTACCTTAGGATTATACGGTATTCTTTATTAATGGCAAAGGAGATGTAGTTGGTGAGCTACATTCTGATCTTGAGACCAGTGGACAGATCCTGGATTTATACCAGTGTAACAGCTCAGAAACTGGCACCAACTTGGTCATTTGGGCATATTGCTCAAAAGGTGGTTGTGCAGTGTTAGCCAAATTCTCTAGTGTCCTGCTAGCTACTGAAGGTGATGGGAAGGTGGCAGAGAAAGGACAGAAGAGTCCATCTTGCATCCGAAGGCGTCAGTGGGAGCATTGCTAGTGGGTTCAGTGGCATCCAAGTTGAGCTATAGAATTCAGCCCTGTGGTGGTAATCTTGGAAGAGTTTTAGGGGAGTGATAACTTGAAGCTCTCTTGCTAGTGATAGCTGTTGGGTCTCTGTGACAGTGTGAGTAGCTAAGGCTGACACACCACTCTATGCACTTTGGAAGTGCACTTTGGAATTGGGGTAGATTGATGAGGTGATAGTTTAAGTACCAAATGATTACCTAATTAGGTGGCTAATTCAGATGGAAACACTTAAAAGAGAGAGACAGGTGGGGGGAAGCCCAGAAGGAAGGGCTGGAGTAGCCCAATAGCTCAGAGAGGTGAGATCTTGGCTCCCTTATGTCCTATGCCGTGGTAGTAGGAAAAGCCTGGTGGAACGGCCTTATGCTGGGGGGAAGAAACATTTGTAAAGCACATTATAAATAAAGCACTCGGTGTGGACTTGCCACTGGTGTGTGTTAAGGACTGCACTGTTTGCAGCGAGGATCCAGGGTGAGAGAACCCTACCCTGTCACAGTCTCCTTAAACGTGGCCGTGGTTTCTTACAGTAATTGTAAAGAAAACAGATCAGTACCTAGGAGAGGAAAGATGGTCTTGTGTGTAAGGTAATGAAGTGGGGATTCAGTTCTCATCCTTGGAGCGGACTGTTCCTGTGTGGCTTTGAGGAAGTCACTAAAGGACAAAAGTGGCTAAAGTTTGGCTTCTCAGCCCATATTTAGGTACTGAAATAAACGGGCTGATTTTCGATCGGGCTGAGCCACCCAGCCTCTCCTGCTGAGGCCAGCCGAAAAGCAGCACACTTGAGTGCCTAAATTTCCAGGTTAACTTTAGACACCCAAGTTTGAAAATTGTAGCCTTAATCTCGCTGAACCACTGTTCCTCTTCTGCAAAATGGGGACAAAATTATCTTTTGCCCACCCTTTGCGTATCTTGTCCATTTGTATTGTACGCTTTTTGGGACAGGAACTCTCTCTCATTATGGATACATACAGCACCTAGCACTATGGGGCCTTGGGCTGGGCTGTGGCCTCTAGACACTACTGGGCTGCAAATAATAAACGTGCCGACACAGAAAAAAATGCAATAGGTAAATATTTGTTGTTTCCAAAATCAAAGGAACCATACTTAATTTCAATTATAACATGAAGAAAATAGTGTGTTTAATGTGGAAAATAACCTTTTTTTTTCACACTTGTTTTTGCTTTAGGGAGCTGTGTGTGTATGTGTCGTAGCCACCTTTATTCTTATTTCTGCTGCTTATTTCATTTTGTGGACCTATCACATCTGATATTTAGATTTAATAGTTCTTGGTCTCCATATTTATGTTTATTTCCCTGACCCAAAAATTTCTTTCTGCATTACTGCCCTTATCTTGTTATTTAACTCTGTAATGACATTGCTTTTCTCAGCTGCTCCTCCAAGTCAGACCGCATGAAAACGCTTTTTATGTTTTGCTCACTAGTTCCCTTCCCTACACATGCCCTCCTCTTGGGCTGGTCCACTGACTTTGGGGATTGTGTGTCAAGGACCCGAGATGAGTCATCCTTCTAATATAGAGAACATTTATCCTGGCCACTTGTGTTAAGAAGTGAACTCAGATTTCTAAAACTTGGTATTTCTCATTTATTAATCCCTGGTTTTTGAGAACGTCCACAAAAGAGCTGATAATATACCCTCAACCAGGCAAGGTCAGGAATGTTTTGAGTTTTATTCCTATCAATACTATTCTTAATTTGTATCATTTGGTTGAATAATATAACCTTCCTAATGTTTTCCAAGCCAGTTACACTTTAGTAATCACATATACTTATCTTCAGCATAGACCTAATTGATATTATTTCTCACTGAAAACATCAATGATGGCAAACCTGTCCTATTGGCTTGCAGTCTATTAGAAATAAAATTATATTAAATGTCTTGTGGGGTGTGAAGAAGTTAACTCAAGGAGAGTTTGCAAGAAAATCATCCTGGTGTAAAACATAAATCTGTTTTAGACTTAAACTACATGTCACCTTCCAGCCAAAAATAGCAATGATAATTAAAACCCAATTTGCTACTAAACATTAATAGACATTTATTATATCACAACAGATTGGAAAGACAATTAAACTTACCTTTTTCATATAGAACTTTCTCCTTAAAAAATTGTTACCCACATGGAGTTTGTTGCTATCTCATTTGCCAGTAATGTTTATACACACACACATTTTCACTAGTTTAAAACTGATCATTGATCTGATTGTCAGCATTTTTTTAAAATCAAAACCAATCTTGGGTAAGCTATTCTTTAATTATAAAGCAGAAAAATAAAGAGTGGGCACAATCACATTTTCTTGGTTCGAAGAAACAAGTATCTGAGTTATTTATTGTCCATTTGAGAAGGAAATAGTGACCATAAGCACAGCTCATAAATGCGCTGATGTGACTGGTGTCCTGCATGTACACAAAAGGTCAATGCAACTGATCAGCCAGGTTCTGTTCCTGTAAAACAAACAGAAAAATATGAATGAAGGGAATGAATGGAGATACGAAATAATTAGGCAAGTCTGAACTGAGGTCACAGCCAGGTAAGGAAATCCAGAATTAAAGATAACCTTCTAGCCATGGCGAATGCCATTTTATCCAGAGTATTGTAATTCACCTGTTACTGTCTGTCAGAGGGCTAGAGCCATTGGGCCCCTGAACCTACTGATCAGATAGACTGAAGTGCACACTGAGGGAGGTCCAGATTGCCTGGCATCCTCAGCTATTCATTTATTTCTTTTTTTTGTAGTCTATCGTTAATATACTAAGAGCACACTGTGTCTGGCCCATGCCTGTTGTGTTGGGCAGGGGGATGGGTAAGTAAGGGCACCCCTACCTCCCCCCTCCCCCGGCATGATGCACGGAAGGGTTGATCACAATATTTTCCTGTGAGCAGAGTCTCCTTGGTGCTTCCTCCCTTTGGGGAAGAAATAACTCAGAAAGGGGTAGGGAGGAGACTGTGCCATAGGCCCCCTCACTCCATCTTGCTGGCAGACCTGGGCAGATGGGCTTAAGGGCGCAATCTGTACCATCCTGATGAATGGCACAGTTTACGCTCATGCACCTGTGCACGACAGACAGCCCTCTTGGTGCAGTGGGGCTCTGCCCCACCCCATACGCGAGTCAACTGCAAATTGCTCTGTCGATCCCTGTGTCTGTTCCAAGGCCCTTTGCTTTCTGTGATTCTGTGTGGAACTTGGGGCTAGCTGCAGAAATGAAGCTGAGGACAGTGAACGGTGTCCAACTCTGCTCTCCATTCTTACATCGGCAGACGTTGGTCAGCATGGGTTAAGGAGCACCTTTATAATGAGGGAGAGATTGAGGCCGAGAGGGAAGGCAAGAAGGAAAAGGAGATCAAGGTGGAGGAAATGATGCTATGGAATGTTTTAAACAGATTAAAACCATTTCATTTAATCAGTAAGCCTAGAGTCCCTTAGTTGAAGACATTTTCCTAACTATCAAACTTAGAGGCAGCCACTTGATCTTTCATTTGTTCCCCATACTTTTCCTTACCATACTTACTCCAACAGAGTCTCTCTTTATTTCTGAATTGAAAGTGAGACCTAATGCAGAATCTGTGATACCACAGTTATACCTGACAAAACACTTGAGCTTAGGGAGAACAAACTGGACCTGTGTGAGAGATTGACAATGCTAGCAAAAGGAAGTTAGAACTGCACGTGCTGAGAATATATCTCTGTAGACATGCACATGTGTGCGTCTACCCACACAAGTACATTTAGTTTTTCACAAAATAATTGTAAGGGATGCTTTGCGTGTATGTGCAAATAAGCAGCATTGCCAACTCCAAGTGTTTAAATATTATGAGCCGGGCCTCAAGGAATCATGAGATTGGCTTACAAGTAGGGCTTTCAAACAATTAAAAAAATTAATCACTATTAACTGTTAGACAATAACAGAATACCAATTTAAATTTTCTATAAATATTTTTGGATGTTTTTCTACTCTACACTGTAGAGTGCTCACTTTATAGTATTACTTTTTATTACAAATATTTGTGCTGTAAAAAAAGGATAAACAAAAGTGCAATCTACAGGTCAAAGCATGAAGAGGCATACAAATGATGAGCATATCTGACACATAAATACCTTGCAACACCAGCTATAACAGTGCCATGCAAACACCTCTTCTCACTTTCTGGTGACATTGTAAATAAGTAGTGGGCAGCATTATCTCCCATAAATGGAAACAAACTTGTTTGTCTTAGCGATTGGCTGAACAAGAAGTAGGACAGAGTGGACTTTTAGGCTCTAAAGTTTTACATTGTTTTGTTTTTAGTGTAGTTCTGTTAAAAAAAAAATCTACATTTGTAAGTTGCACTTTCATGATAGCGATTGCACTACAGTACTTGTATGAGGTGAATTGAAAAATACTATTTGTTTTATAATTTTTACAGTGGGAAATATTTGTAATAAAATAATATAGTGATCACTGTACACTGTATTCTGTGTTGCAGTTGAAATCAATATATTTGAAAATTTAGAAAAACACACAAAATATTTATAATAAATTTAAATTGTATTCTATTATTGTACATCAGTGCAATTAAAACTGCGATTAATCACAATTATTTTTTTTAATTGAGTTAATTTGTTATGGGTTAATCACTTGAGTTAACTGTGATTAATTGATAGCCCTAAAAGTCACAAGATTTATAAACAAACATACATTTGGGGTTGTATATTATTTGCCTTCTGTTTCTTGAGCCCCTATTGGTTACAGTCCCACCCGACCTTCCACTTATGTCCTGGGGCAGCTAGCCCAGTGCGCTACTCGAGCAGCGCTAGTGTGTGTCTGTCCACGTGAGCTGGGAACTACACTTCCCAGCTCAGCAGTGTAGATGTACACTTAGAGCCAAAACAGTTTCTAATGCACACAGCTCACTCTCTTAATTTCATATGAAACCGCCCTGCTCTGAGTCGTGAACTTGGATTCAGGGAATAAATAAATCGTAGATTGCTTAAGTTTCCCTTTGACCTTAAGAAAGGGCCAAAAAACTATATGTAGCCTTCAGGGGAAAAAACCAGTAGACTTGGCTGGTCTGCATTTGTGTTTGCTTGTCAAGGACTTGCTAAATCTGAAATGAATTAACTCTCTTAACATTTGACAGTGACCTTGCACGTTGTTTTGCTGTAAAGCTATTACTACATCCAAAGGATTCGTTGTCGTTTTAAATTCTAGGTTAAACAGGTGGTGCATGGGACTATATTTGATTCAACATCAGTTCCAAGCTGTTCGGACTGCTCATCGCAGGGGAATGTAAATAACATTGTAGTGTTATTTAAGAAGCTCTGATAAACTGGTATTTATGAGATGTTGCCACTGTTTTTGCTTACTGTACACCTTTGAAAATATTTATGAAGAGAAGCTGCATAATACGTAGAGGAGAAGTAAAGGAATGGATTTAGTGTAGTTAAATAACATACTATATAACAAGTGAATGGCATCCAAACTTTCAGAGCGACTGTACTGCTTCACTGGAGGAAGACCTGGGCTATGCCAGCCAGCATGTGCTGCCTCCCATTTAGGGATGTAGGTGTGAACATGCAGTGGACAATTAGGGCATATCTACATGGGGCATTAGCGCCCTAGCTTGTCATGCAGTAACATCCCATGTGGACACTTCTCCAGGGCAGTAGAAGTATCGTAGTGCACTTTGATGTTCTGCTGTTGAAATGAAAGGACATTAAATGCGTTACAGGAGTTTGTGTGCTGTAGGGGTGTTCATGTGGGATGTTCCTGTGTAGCAAGCGAGTGCGCTGTAGTCACACCCTGCTTGGGGTGCACTCATATGCCGTGTAGGGAAGCCCACAGCTATTTAAAACCCAGTTCTTGCAGCATAGGGACTGGGGTATGGAGCAGTCCACACTCTCTTGAGGGTTAGTGAATGAATAATGAAAGGGATAAACAGGCAACTATTGTGCTTACAGGCCCAAGGGAGCAGAATTGGGATCCACAGTAGAAAAGGGGAACTGTCTAGTTGAGCAGGTGGAAACATTTCAAATTCTGAAATTTTTCTGTTGGAAAAATTGAGACAGTTTTTGTGAAAACTCTGAATTTCCTTGCTTGTGTGGTTTTGCGTGAAACTTTGAGAGGGACAATGTCAGGTCAACCTCAGCACCAAATCTAAGTTTTCAGGCAAATCTCAGAAATGTTTGCGTGGTTATTTAAAAATTCCAGCGGAAAGAGTTTTAAAGAAATAACTATGTCCCTGCAGTATTTACAATCTACACGTTGCAGTGTGGTGGTAGTGGAAGCATGAAAGTGAAAATGACTTGAAACTGATTGGTGGGGAGGGAGCATTGTTGGAACTGAAAGAAATGCACAAAACATGGAGAGAGATGAAAAAAACAAATGTTTACAATTCTTTCTGTTTTTAACAACATAAAGTTGTGTTAGTAAGACAGGTAACTTTTTTTTTAACATGAACATTTCTTTTTACTTTACTTTAATATTGTTTGTAATTTAGGCATTTTTTTTTCAGAGGGTATATTTTTTCCGTTTTGCTGCATTACTATCTCTCCCCCACACTGAGTGAAATTATGAAAATATTTCCTGAAGTAGCTTCTTGTTAAATGACAGATGTTGAAAATGGAGACCTGCATTCATCCCGGGGCTAGATTTTCCCATAATCACTAGCATCAAAGGGTTAATTACTTGCAGGAATTTTCTCTTGCAAACACTGAATTTAATCAATATCTGTGTAAAGCATTCAGCTTATTTCCCACTAAGTAAGCAACTTTTACAAAAGACAGAGATAAGAAATGCAGTGCTGTTTTTCTATTAAAGAATACAAAGCTGTGATGCTTTGTTTGTTTAAAACTATTAGGCAAGTAGTGTCTGGCTGTCTGGCTGACTAGCTTTAGTGCTACTGAAGATCTAAAGAAAAAATAACAAATCAAGTTATTATTGGGTACTTCCAAAGCTGTTTGCTCTTGTGCATAATTTCAGTATGTTTCTTCCATAGCTATTAAATTATATCCATGCATACTTAACAGGGATAAACATCACATCTATGTTAAATTGGATATTAAATTTACTTTTCTTTTTTTTTTTTAATTTTAGTGATTGATAATGGGGCTGATTCTTGCACTTTGTGTGGTCTTTTACCCCTGTGTACTATGAACACCTGCTTGATTATGTAACAATGCCAAATCAGAGTGCTGGTATTTTACACCCACTTTGCACCACTATAAATCATCACACATGGTTTAAGGCATTGGCACGTCCAGTGACTCAATGCGGTTTGAACACATTTTATTTGTGCTGCTGTAATTCCACTTTGAAGTCAGCACATCTAGCCATTGACTAGCTCTTGTCAATTTCCTTATTTCTTTTTCCTCCCTTAGACTAATGTCATTAAACTAACACAAGGACTCCTTGGTGTGCTGGTTGATATAAAGCACTGAAGAATGGACTTGTTAGGTGTTGCATCCATCAGTATATCCATAATGTCAAGTATCAGGGGGTAGCTGTGTTAGTCTGTATCTACAAAAACAACAAGGAGTCTGGTGGCACCCTAAAGACTAACAGATTTATTTGGGCATAAGCTACAATACCCACCTGGGGAAGTGAGGAAACGGATTGACAGAGCAAGACGGGTACCCAGAAATCACCTACTACAGGACAGGCCCAACAAGGACAATACCAGAACACCACTGGCCATCACATACAGCCCCCAGCTAAAACCTCTCCAGCGCATTATCCACGATCTACAACCTATCCTGGAAAATGATCCCTCACTCTCACAGACCTTGGGAGGCAGGCCAGTCCTCGCTTACAGACAACCCCCCAACTTGAAGTAAATACTCACCAGCAACTACACACCACACCATAGAAACACCAACCCAGGAACCAATCCCTGTAGCAAACCTCGTTGCCTACTCTGTCCCCATATCTACTCTGGCGACACCATCAGAGAACCCAACTACATCAGCCACACCATCAAGGGCTCATTCACCTGCACATCCACTAATGTTATACATGCCATCATGTGCCAGCAATGCCCCTCTGCCATGTACATTGGCCAAACCGGACAGTCCCTCCGCAAAAGAATAAATGGACACAAATTGGACATCAGGAATGGTAACATACACAAGCCAGTAAGTGAACACTTCAGTCTCCCTGATCATTCTATTACAGATTTAAAAGTCACTATCCTTGAACAAAAAAACTTCAGAAACAGACTTCAAAGAGAAACAGCAGAACTAAAATTCATTTGCAAATTTAACACCATTAAGCTGGGCTTGAATAGGGACTGAGAGAAGCAGAAGCAGCTTTTCCTCTCCTGGAATTGACACCTCCTCATCTATTATTGGGAGTGGACTACATCCACCCTGATTGAATTGGCCCTGTCAACACTGGTTCTCCACTTGCGAAGTAACTCCCTGCTCTCCATGTGTCAGTATATAATGCCTGCATCTGTAACTTTCACTCTATGCATCTGAAGAAGTGAGGTTTTTACCCACGAAAGCTTATGCCCAAATAAATCTGTTAGTCTTTAAGGTGCCACCAGGCTCCTTGTTGTTTTTATATCCATAATGCCTTTTAAAGAACGCTCATTTTGAACAAGTATCGCACAGTACATTTTTGGTTCCTAATGCCTTAGTTTCCTTGGGCTCTCTGCTTTTCAGTCAGTTCTGTTCTGAAGAGTTGTGCTTTTGTAAATCACTTTAGTGCGATGCTTGACAGCAGATCAGGATGTGATGCTTATGGTGGCATCCCTGCAGCCAGAAAGGTCAGTGTTCAGCAGAACCTTCTTGTAAATTAATGCAGCATGCCTTTGCTTGGTGGTTCAAATCCAGTCCGCTGTAGGTCAAATGTAACTTTTCATTTGTTTGCATTGGAGGTGTGTCCCTTGCCTGCTATCAATAAATTAAATGTTCTACGCTGGACAATTCATAGCTGCTCTCTCTCATTGTCTCTGGCCAAATATTACCTCCAGAGAACCCAGTAGATGGGATTTGTTTTATTTTGCGAGCCTCTTTCTGCTTCTTGTAATGCTTTTTTTGAGTGTGTTCCTCCAACCCCCCTTCCCCACCATCAAAAGGCTTGACCCGAAACAATTTCATTTTTACCCCTACAGATGTTCATTGTATTTAGGAGATATAATTTAAAATATTCAATCATTTTGTTCCATTTTAGAAATTAGGCTTAAAATGTTGTAAGTGGACGTGATGACTCGTGGTTAGAATAGCAAAGCCCTGAAAACGTGCATGATGCTGAGACAGAGATCATCACTAGCAGTGTGACCGTAAACAAGTCGCTTGACTACCCACTAACCTTGGGCTTCCAGTCCTCCCAGCTGCAAAGCTGGGTAAAAGCTTTGAAAAACAAGTGCCACCATTCAGTTGAGTGAGCAAATGACAGCAGGGGGAAAAAACAGCTCAGACTGAACTGTGATACAAGCAAATATTTTTTGTTGGAAGCAATGATACTTGGTTATACAGAGTATAAATCAGAACAATGCGGGGTTTGATTTAGCAGGGACTGAAGGGCAAAACAAAGGAAACATTGTTATGTCCAAGCTTCAGAAATATACCCAGATAGCAGTGGCATGCAACAAGCTTTTTCATATGCTTTTTGGCTCACACTGGGTTTTGTGTAAGAACCAAAGTTGGCAAAAACAGCAAGCATTGCTCAGACAAGAATAGCCTATGCTGATGACAGATTTTGGAGAGATTTTTAATCAGGCCAGTGCTGTGAAGGCTACAAAGTCTTGGGACTTCAAAACAAAGCTGTCAAATATTTTACAATTGATCATATTTTACAAATCGGTTTTAAGCAGAAATCACCACTGCAGTCAACGGGGAATTTAAGCTTAAAACTGGTAGCATGATTTAACTCTATAGTTGTTGTTTTCTTCAAGGTTTGGTTCACTGTATCCTTCAATCCTCCTGTATGAGGACAAAAAATGGTGGCTAGTCAGAATCTTTCTTGCGATTAAGAAGGGGACTGTTTCCATTCAAACATACAGTTTCCAGTTTCCCTACACTTCCCTATATAAGAGTGTAGGTTGGATAAGAACATTTCATTGGGTCCCCAAATGAGTAATTACAGGGCTGAACTGAAGTTGGTTGAATGAGGTGCTGATGGGCAGGCACTGTGACGGGGTTGGAAAGGAGATATGGACCCTTTCATTCCATGGCCACTGGGTCAGAACCTGGCCTGGTTTGAAGTCAGGGACCCAGCGCTTAGTCTGTCTGATGTCTGTTCTGAAGGCCTGAGTAGAAAGTCCCAAGCCAGGTTCTAGCCGACGTATCACACAACCCCAGCACCATTGGTACAGACTGGCCACCCAGGGTATGTCTACACCACAATAACAGGCCAGCCGCGGATTTCCAATTGCAGTATAGACGTACCCTCGGAGGCAGTTGCAAAAGAGAGGCCACGGGACAAATTAAAAGGTTCCTGAAGGTAATGATTGTGGCTCTGTGTGAGGCTGCCCGCAGAAGCTGGCGCTGCTTCCCCCTGTATTGGCCGTGGCTGTATGGAGAATGCCAGTGTCCGGGGCTGTCCCTTTGGTGGGGTCACAAGGAGAAATAGACGAACCCACCCATCCCCCACAAAAAAAGCCTTTGCAAGCCAAACATCTCCAACAGGAGGCCTTTGGTGCATGTGCCAGGGTATATCTGTGACCATGCATGGCGCTGCTCCGGCTGACGTACCCCCACATGGCTGATGTACCCGCTGGCCTGTGGCTGGGCCTGTGTGTCAGCACAGGAGAGTAAGGGGAAGGAAGAACTCCCCTTATTCCTCGCTGAGGGCTCCATACTCCTTATTCCCTGTCTTGCAAAGCTGAGCTGGCATTGGGTGTGTTGTGATTTGCTGCTGCTGTGGGAGAGCAGGAAGTTCCTACCCACCTAGAGTAAAGGGGGAAGCAGAGAGGGCTGGTGCCTCAGAGAAGCGTCTGAGTCACAGCGCCTTCTGGGGCTACTCTTGGAACAGGGCAGTTTATGCTCCGCCCCTTGCTCAGGGCTGTGCTTAAAGGCACGGTCGAGCCCAAGTGCCTGACTGGACTCTCGCATGTGCAGTCCCTTGATGTGCACATACAACCACAAAGGCACGCTCTCCTGAATGTATTGGTGCCTGTGCTTTGGCTCTGTATGTCAAGCACTGGAGCGGGAAAGTGGGTTATTGGGGTTAAAATTCACCCCTGTGCAGAAGGCTTCCATGAGGTCTGGCCACCACATAAAGCCATTGAAGCCCTGGCTCAAGGCCTGGCCCTCTGCACAGGGGTACATTGTGTGTTCCTACCAAACTGCTAATAATGGCCTGTGAGGGGAGGGGTTCTCAACCTTTTTCATTGGCGGACCCCTAAAATAGCTCGAACGGAGGTGTGGACTCCTTTGGAAATCTATTGTCTGTGTATATAATTGAATTCTGTTCAGTCAGTTTTCAGTCTGTCTTTCGCAGACCCTTTAGACGTAGTCTGCGGATCACAGATTGAGAACCACTGTGTTAAGGGAGCCCCTGTTTATACTTAAACCTGCTGTCTTGATTACCATGCACTAATCACCTGTTTTTGTTACTGACCTCGCTCTTTCTCTTTTGTTTGTAGGTCTCGATTCTGGATATTGGTTGTGGGTTTTTTTTTTTAATTTTTATGATTATAATTTTTGGTTGGCTTTTTCCCCTTCCCCTGTGGATGTGAATTGAGGACCTACGGAGGAGCTCTGGACGAGGGAACAGGAGGACGCTTACTTCATTTTATTTGGAAACGCTCGTTGCCGCGGTACCTTCAAGTTATATTCCACAGTCATGTGGTCATCACAGCTGCTGTTTTTCACAATGCTCTTAGCACCAGCAGTGCATGGTAAGAGAGAGGTGGGGGGAGTTGGTGGGGTGCTTAGGTTTTTTGCCTCTATCATCTGTGTGAAATTGATTTTCCTAGGGCCAAGGGGACCTAAGGCAGTGAGGAGGCCAAATCCCATTGAAACTCAGTAGAGTTTGGCGCAACACTCCTTCACATCTCTTTGAAAAGCCCAGCCGACATTATTGCAAAATAGGCCTGCAATAAAGAACCATTATTTGGCCTTAGGTAAAAAAGCTGTTTATGAACTAAACTGCTTGATGCGCGTGAGGTCATGTTGGAGATTTACATTAGACAGTCTGTCCAGTACACGACAGCTGAGTTTCTGCCCTGTGCTCAGGACCAGCACACAGGGTAGGCACCACTTAAGTCACACCTTGTCCTGGCCCTGTGCATGGGAGCTGAATTTCACCCTGTGTGACTAGATATCTCTGAGAGGCATTGTACAGCGTAGCCTACATTAACTACAGCTACAGAGAGGATGGGATCTCACTAAATTATCATCACTGATGCTGTTAGCACACATATTAACGTGCCACGGTGGCCATCATATTTTGTATTATCTTAAGCAAGTAGTTATAATCTATCCTTCATCACAGATTAAGGAAAAGTGAAAACGGATCCATCTCGCTATGTGGATAGGGCTTATAGGGCAATGTTTTTAACAATAGGAACCCAAAGTTAAGCTCCTAAAATAATTGGCCTGATTTCTAAATTGCTGAGTGCCTAGAAGAACCTGCTGGTGGGGGAGGGGATCAGCATTTTTGAAAATCTGGCAACTCCATTTGGGGGCCTTAAGGGGAGCTGAGCTCTTTTGAAATTCTGGCCTTAATGTCAGGTCATTGGGAGCACGCTGGACAATCCAAGCCATTGATTTAGGTGTAGGCTTTAGGCTCCTAGTTTTGAATATCTTGGAGAGAATTCCACATCCACTCTCGGCACGTGGTAGTTTCCCAAAGCTAAGGCTTTAGAGTTAGTGGGGAAGGAAAAACAACGAGAAAAATACATAGTGCATCGAGTCTACTGGCATCGCTTTTACCACCTTTATGCCCTAGAGCGCTCTCTCGCTCTCTCTTAGTGTTTAAGCAAACTTTCCCACTGATTTCAAAAATTTAATTTATAATTAAATGGTGTCAAAAAATTGTGGCTGGAAAAAAAACCCAAGCTATATGGAAGGAGCTGTTGGTTCTACTCAGGAAGTTAAATGGTAAATGTTGTTTTGCAAATCTTTATAATTAAACAATATTAATAGTTAAAGCAATTAACAATTTAAATGCCCCTCTGGCAGTTTTGGTTTTAGTCAGAATGCCAGTGTAGTCTGAGAGCTCGCTTGCTAGTTTTGCTGAATGAAAATGCCAGAATACTAGGAGTCAAGTTGCCCCACAAATGAGCAGACACCAAAGATGCAAAAACCGGGGGGGCCTGATTTTTCCCACAGATCTGCTCTTTGGCGAGTCATTTACTCCTATGCAAACTGAGTGGAAAGCATGGCTGGTGTCAGTGACTCCACAAGGGGCACCACAGTGGGAAATCAGGTCCCTCGGTGTTAGCGATGACCCTTTGTAACCCACCCATCAGTGTGTGTTACATGTCCTCCAGTGTGGCTGATCCACAGAGGTTATGAGTCTGTTACAGCTACAGCACCTGGCTTTTTGGTTCAAGTGGTATGAGCTCTGGAGAGCTCTGGTTCCACCCCTGCTGGTGGCCAAGCCAGCAGCCATCCCACCAGAGCCTGGACCCACAGCAGTTCATGGTGTTTCTGCTAAGAGGAGGGTAATAGGAGTAATTTGTGAGCATGCATTTAGCCTAAGGTAGGGGGAAGGGTGCACCCACTAAAATATGAGTTACGCAGAAGGTCAGAGTAGATGATCTAATGGTCCCTTTGGGTATCAAAATCTGCAAAGCTCAATACCTGCTGCTCTTTCTGGCCCTATCCCGTACCATTTGCACAGCAGTGTATCCATGAGTGGGGTGGAGAAGCAGATTAAGTGTGGAATTTTCTGCTCTCCAGCTTGAGAATCATTCTGGAGCGTTTGTGTAAGTACACACAGCAGCCAGAATTCAGCCGTGTGCTAAATATGAAATTGATCTGGTTAAGACCTTCTCATTCTTGTCTCCTAAGAGATCTCTTTAACGTAGACAGAAGGTTTGCCTGGGAAGCTGTTTTCTAAGACCGTATCAAGATTTAATGTTTTGGATTCTGTTGTTACAAACTGTGAAAGTATCTGGTGATCAAGATAATTCCAGGGATGTGTATTAATTGGTGGGGTTTTATTTGTATTGGGGTATTTTTTGAGTCTTATTTTTCAGGTAATCTGATTGCCCCTTCTTCCATCTGCAGCTTGTACATTACACTTTGGGCTGGTCTACACTTAGTCCGGACTTCGGACTAAGGTACGCAAATTCAGCTACGTTAATAACGTAGCTGAATTCGAAGTACCTTAGTCCGGACTTACCGCGGTCCAGACGCGGCCGGAAGTCTCCCCCCGTCGACGCCGCATACTCCTCTCGGCGAGCTGGAGTACCGGCGTCGATTGTGAGCACTTCCGGGATCGATCCCAGAACATCGATGGCGTGCCTCCGGACCAGCCGGTAAGTGTAGACTAGGCCCTAGTTCTTGTATGTTGGGACAATGGAAGGATTGCTGCATAGATAGATATATATCTAGGCATGGCCAGTGCTGCCATGCATTTGTTTTTGTGGCTACATTTTCCCACCTCCGATAAATGTGTAAGGTTCAAAGTCACACAGTTGTGTAAGAAGACGTGCCAGGCATACCATTTCTGGGCGCATATTCTGTGCTTCAGGTTGTGATCTCAGGTGTGAGGTCAGAGGACGCTTGACTGCACTGTAGTGTGAGACGAAACAACCCCCTAGAGACGCTGCCTGAGTGGGATGCTTTCATGTTGCTGTTCAGCAGAAATGATACAGGGAAAAAACCTCAATTGCTGCATTTCCTTGGTGATATTGTCATGGTTGCTGCACCATAAACACCACCCAGACACAGACCTCCAGTGTTGGCCAGTGCTGCTTCATGCCTCACATACCGGTGAAATTCTCCCTGCCCTGAGGCCTGTGTTTGGGCTGTAGTGGGACTGAAGTGATGCACAGGACTTGTGCTGGCCCTCTGTACCTCTACGCAGGACCATAACCTGCTAATTTATTCAGTAGGAAACTCCTTCACCGCAGACCCGTTTGCAAGGTGCTGCTGCTGCCCTGATGAAGCCAGTCAACCCAAGAGTTGACCCTTTGCTGTGTTAGCTGCACCCAGTACACAAAGTTCTAGAGTTAGCTGAAGTGGAAAACAGCAACGTTAAAAGAAAAAAAAACATCGGAGGGCTCTGGAATGACGGGAATTTGCCACTGAGCTCACTGGGATTCATAGGAGTCATGCAGTATCTGGGGGAGATGCACATTTCGGGCCAGACTGCAGCCCAAAGCCATTGGCTCTGCTCTGCATTTGGGGAGGGGATGACAAGGGGTCTGCTGCAATTCCTCTTGGGGGCTCTGCAACACACGGCACACAGCTGGATCTGCCACTCTTTGAAAGGTGGCGAGTGGAGAAGGGAGTGTAAGACCATGGCCCTGCACCCACCGCAGCTGGCTCCCTTTGAAGAGAATCCCTTCATTGTCCAGGGGGTACAAGGTCCAGACTTGTGTCTGGCCTTTGAACAGGATTTTCAGGGAGCATTGTCTTCGCTCACTTGCCCCAATGTGCACCTGAGCAAGCCACCTGCAAGCTGTCCCTTAGCCTGTTCTGGAACAAGCATGTTTATTGTAGATGGATAATGACCTTCTCAGATGTTACAGCCCCTCCTCCCCAACCCCACCAAGTAACCTGCCCTCCCCCCAACGAGGTGGATTTCTTTCTGTCTTAAAAGGGGTGAACAGACAGAGCTCCATGAACTCCATTTGCTCTAATGCCAGTCTAATGTGGAAAACACTCAGACGCTGATGATGGGCAGCAACCCCCTAGGCTGCCCTGGCATCTTATTTAAACACAAATGTATTGCTAAAGGTGAGTTTAGATGTAAAGCTTCTCAGTGCATTGTATAAAAACAAAATTCAGACTTCTACATCACTAACCAGCAGGCCGAGAGAGATGCAACACAGGTGTGTGTGATCTGAAATTACACTGATCTCTAACCAGATAATGATCTCTTACCTCGAACCTCTTAATAGCTCTGAAAAAATGATGCAAACCTCTGCGGCCCCGAGAGATCTGTACACTGAATGTCTTGTCACATGATTATTTTTGGTCCCGTTTTGGATTTCCAGAAACCAGGATGCCCAAGAGGATTTGTACTCCAGCCAGATCTAGCAAAATCATTTTCAACTGACCTCTGTATATTTAGGACATGGGCTATCTTGGCTTTCTGTTTCAGAGAACTAGTCTAAGCTGGGGCTGAAGTACTGTAACTGTTGTTTGCCAGGCGGAAAAGCAATTTGCAATCCTGTCCAGTCATGCATTGCAGCAGCTGGGAGGAGAGGGTCCCACCTGCTATTCTGTTCCCAGCCTTCCTAAGGCCTTTGTACCATTTACTGCCATTTTTGGTGGGCAGCTGTGGGCGGGGGAGGGTCTCTTCTTTGTAAGGAGATGGCGTTCACAGGACAAGCTGATTTCTCACTGCATTAGCAGGTCAGGGTACAGGGCCAGGTTCTGTGTTGTTTTTGGTGGGCGCCTTGGAAATATTTATTACTCCACAGTACTGGAAGTTGTCTGGTGACAATGATTCTGTTAAAGCAATCAGCATTATCTTTCTTTGGGAAGTATATGATGCTAGCAAACTAGTCCTTGGTGATCGAGAGCTGCTTAACGTGAGCTGAACGTTTGCTTTCTTACTTTTGGAAAACTGTGGAAGCACGGCCACCTTTTAAAATACATACTATGTTGCTTTTATACTTGTACAAGTGTTATGTTAGCTTGTGAATGGAGGGTAATTGCCTTTTGTATGCTACTCTTTATATAGTCACAGTGAAATACAAGAGACATGTTTTATTAGTTGTGAAATAGCCAAGTTGACATCCAGGCTTCTGCCTAACTTCATTGTTTTAAAAGATTAATCATCCTTGAAATATTTATAATATTTGCTAGGCTAGGCAGTTGGTATTACTGCAGCAGAGCCCCCATTTTTATAGGAGACGAGGTGATGAAAGAAAAGCTTTTCCTGGTAAAAGGGCTGACCACAGATGTATACCACAGGGTTTTTATTAGCAGCACAGTACTAAATTCAGGAGTATTAAATTCTCCAGCTGATGGCGGTCTGATCTATAAGCCGGTAGAGGGTGAAATTCAACCCTGCAAAGGTCCTATCCACCACTTAATTCTCACTTAAGCCATTAAGTGGTGCAAAGGGCAGTGTGCAGGGTCCTCCCTACACAGGGGTGAATTTCACACAGAGTAAATAGGGGGATTTCTGTTTTTTTTTTTTATCCTTCTTCTTCAGCGTTCTGCAAACGTGCCTTCTCAAAGAGTTCTTACACACCAATGCATTATGGAGGCTAAAAGCAAGCAAAATCTTCTTTCACTTGCAATCCACAATGTTTGCTAGGCACATGCAAATTTGTGATGAATTTCCCAGCTCTCTCTCACCTAGAAAACTAGATAGTAGCTATGAGTTGGCAAAGCATTCTGGCTTTGAGCATGCAAATAAACATATCAAGGGATAACCACCTCCCTTTGTTTTTCAAATATGTATGTTACATCGATCCAGAACACATGGGTTTTTTTGTTCTGGACTAAAGCATTGTACAACACTGATTTAGATGAGTCTACTTGCTCTCACTATTCTAGAAGGAAAGTGGGATTCTTAGTGAATAATCTGTATGCCACTGCCCATGATACGTGACCAGCTTGGAGCTGTTGCATGGCAAGCCTGGTGCCTGAGCCCTGGCAGTCAACTAAATGTGTGTGCTCTGAGTTCATAGTGGTAATTAAGCCATACAATATGACAGCATGCGAATTACAGTGTGGTAATTCACCCCCGAAGCATTTAGGCACAAAGGATGAAGGCCAAATGGCCTTTGTGCATCTAAGTGTGAATTATTGTACCATAATTTACTCTCCATCACATTTGACTGTAATTTTAAAATGTTTTTGTTTTATTTTTTTCCAAAGTTATAAAATGCCCCAAAAGATAGTATTGGGAAGTCTAACACACGTTCACGAAGAGAACAGCAGGAGAGAAAGACAGGAATTTGCTGGGTCCTAAGGTCTCAGGAGTTGTTTTAGATGCATTTATTCACCCTAGCCACTAAATGAGTTTTGTGATGTGGACACCTGCCTGCCAAAAACTGCACTGGGATCAGCAACTCATTTCACATAGGCTATCAAACAGTCATTCTGTAGGGTAATTTATTTCAGTTACTTATTATCTGATCTCGATGTGATCTGGGGACCTTATCCCAGGGCCAGTCTTCTGAGCCATTCAATCTCTGTCTAGTTCATAAAGCAGACAGACACCCCCACAACAAAAATCACCATTACAGCTGGCAGCCTTGTTACCAGTCTCAGCAAAGGTTGAATAATCATAGAGACTGCACTGTCTGGAGCAAATTGGCAGCAGGGTGATGCTGCTGCTGGTAAGTTTGATCTGCTGTAGCTCACGTCACAAGTGTCATAAAAACAGACTCTAAAAATTGGCACAAAAACACTAGGAGAAAATGATTGGAAAATGCCTTAAAACCTTACATCTAAAATGGGTTCTGTTCTGCAGGAAAGGGTTGTCTTAATGATAAGAATGCAGTGTTGTTCATTGGAATTCATTCTGTAGGTCAATAAATCCTTCTGGGACAGGTAGTCATGGGTTGCTAACATCACTGCGTCACGTGCTCATAGCCATGTAGATACATTCTTTAAAACCAAACAAACCTGTGATAAACAGGGTATCAGAGCAGGTGATCTAAGCATCCCACCTGGCCTGAAACACCATGAAATTACAGAACACCGTTTTATTGTAGAGTAATTCATCTGCCATTCAAAAACATCAACATTTTTGTCAGCTATGGGTGGAGCACCTGTAGCTAAGATTGCCTAAGTGTTCCCGTTATAACAAGAGGCCATTGCATGTTTGATATTTTCTACACTCAGACTACAGATTGTTAGCTCCGGGAGTGCGGAACTGTTTTCTTTGCTTCTTGTCTATGTGGCATCTGGGACACTGGGGCCCTGATCCTCAATTAGGTTCCTCGGTACTACAATAATACAAATAATGGATACTAACTGCAGATGTTTACCTTTATGAGAGAGCTGTCCCTGTTCTTTCCCTCCCTTCTAAGGTATTCCTTTCTGGATTTGTTACAGTATTTATACCTCTGTCTTTCTTTCTGATAATGCTCTTAATGCTGAAATGTGTAGCGGAAGGAAGGCGACCCATTCGTGGCTAGCCTGGCCCTTGCCCTGCACCAAGTGCAGTCTGCATAAGGACTGGCTTGCAGTCAGTGCCCATGGGAAATGCAGGCACTGTGTGTTACCTGCCTCTCTGGGTATGCATGGTGTTCCGAAGGGGTTGGAGCCATGCCGAGGGAGATCAGTACAGCAAGGGGAGGGAGGAGTAGGCTGCATCCCCGTCTGCATGCTTGTGAACTAAGGGAACATTTGTCTTCCAATTCCTCTCCGAATTCCATCAGGTCCACCTGGGATGCTGTGCTCCACACTGGCCTTACTGTTGAGCTTTGCCTATATAGAATAATTGAGCCATAACTGTCTGAGCAGTGGCCTTGTCTATAGTTTGTCATATTATTGCATATTCTAAAGCTACTCTTCAAAAGGTGGCAGTAGCATCCATAATAGAAATGACATTTGAAAGTGCTTTAACTTCTGGAAACATACTGAGCAATGAGATTCTGTGTGGCACCCCATGGGATGGGGATGGCTGATGGCTCTGAGCCACCTGTGTGCCCTCCTGATCTGGAGGCTGGAGGGACGCTCCCTGGCATAATTTAGATTGTCCCAATGGCCTGTCTAATTTAGAGCAGCCTGGGCTCCTACCCTCAGTCTCTGCTAGGGGGGTGTTTCTGAAAGGGTGCAGTACTCACTCCCCTCTGAGCCTGGAGAACTCTGGCCTCCTCCTCCTCCCTGCTCATGTGGAGAGTCCAGTGGGGGTGGTGGCACTAACTGCTCGGGGAACAAAGGAAGCACTGTGTGCCCAGCCCTTGCTCAGCTGGGGTAACTGCCTTGCCCCTTCTCAGAAACAAGCACATCTTGCCTTCAGTCGTTTGCTTTTTTGGAGCCCAGCACATCGCATGGGGGTGGGAGGAAGAAATTCAGCCCACGATTGGTGAGGATAATGTATTTGCTGCTCTCTCGTGCATTGCTGCTCACCTTCAAACTGTTCTAGACGTACGTAGCATCATAGCTACTGCTCCAGTTAGATTGGGATTGTTGTTCTCTTATTACAGCTTAAAAATGGGTGAGGGTCATTTATTAATGTTTAATTGTAGTATTCTAAAACTGGAGGTTGCAAAGGGCGTGATTTAGTAATGAGAGTGGATCACAAATCCACCGCCGTGCATCCTGTCTTGTGTGGTACGCTCTCTCAGGAGAACGCTAGGCAATCGTTTCTAAGCAGGCGTTTTAGGCTGGCGACAATAGCACACAACAGTTGGAATGGCCCCGGTCACTCAGCAGCTTTGTAAATTACAGGCTGTTGTGAACCTTGCTGCATGGCAGAATCTCTGCAGGCAGATAAAACTAGCGTGTCGTTATAAAAAATAGAAGGCTGATAATAATCACACAGGGTGTATACCACATATATCACCCAACAGATCATCTCTGTTCCTTTTAATGTGTGGCCCCTTTGCTAGGAAGGAGGATTCAGGCATTGAGGCTGACAAAATCTCATGTGGAAAGAAGTCCCGTTATTCCACTGGCTGAGACACAGATTTGCTTTGCAAGACAGAAGTCGGCCATTAAAATAACAAGATGGATTTATGGCCAAAACCTGTTTATCACTGAAATAATGTTTTGCCAACTTATTTGCCCACATAGCAGTGTGTAATTGGCAACATGTTTCATGTGAGAATGCTCTTTTTTAATAGCTGAATCCCATCTTCCATCCAAATCCAGGTCACTGAATATTAAAAACCAAGCAAAAAGCTAAACTTTTACACAGGTGAGTCATCTACAATGTGACTAATGGAAGGGTTCTATTTTTAACACTTCCATTTCACTGACATGAATTGAAATCTGTCCTGTCATTGCTGTCTGTGATCTTACAGGCATGTTTAATTAAAATTTTTACTATTAGTTATCATTGTGAGGGATTCTAGGGACTCAAAATTAATAATGTTTGGTTGTTTTACTTCATTTGATTGAAAAAAGAAATTGGCCTGTTGGTCAGAAGCCAAATACATAATAAATTTATATAATCAGTAGACACCTTCCAGCCTGTATGCACCGCTGACAGAACTGCTTGGAAGTCATATATTATAATATCAGACAGCCATAAAAATAAATAAACTCTAGTTGCTTGTTTCCGTGCACAGCGAAGAGAGCACACTGAGCCGGCCTGGCACGGATACTGACTTCGCGAGCTGATAAACGCTAATTGGTAAGTGAATATTCTGACAGGGTCTTAACTCTTTAATCCTTTCTACTGCTGCCAGACGTGGAACGATCACCTTGATACACTCCAGCTCTCCCTTGTATTTAGGCTGGAGTACTCAGCGGAGCTTAAGGGATTCGGGCACACAACTTCTGCTGGAATCCAACAGGATTTGGGCGCCGGACCAAATTAATTAGGAATTCAGTTGTCCAAGACATACTGTTGATAAGATTTACCATTAAAACTTTTAAAACAATGGAACGAGAGCACTCTTACAGCAAGTAAAACAACTGTCGCCTTTCAATGTGGATTGCTTTCACCTATAGTTCGATATGTCTCTCCTGTTCAGTTGAATAACCATGATGCCCATTACCATGAACAAGGCACAAGTTGAGCATACAGATTTCATAGTTCCAATGAGCGGAAGGGGGCATAACATCCTATTTAGATACCTGTGTGCCCTTCTTGGCTTACCATCTTACAATCTATTAATGTATATATCCTCACAACGCCCGTGCGAGGCAGAGAAGTGGTATTATCCCCATTGTATAGATGGGAAAATAAGGGACAGGATAGAAAAAGTGACTTGGAACCTTTGGCTGAGCTGGGAACTGAAATGAAGTTTTGCTTCTTACTTCCCTACGTGATATGGTCTTTGTGCATCTAGAGAACTGGATACTGGTGGAGGTAGAAATCCTGTTGGGAAGAACACAAATTATTTAGATTAATCCTGTGTGCATCATGAGTTGATGCATCAAAGGTAAGAATGTCCTAGCAGATTGCAAACATTGTGGAAAAATCTGATGTCCCATGGATCAAGCCTCTTGATAAAAGTTGGGGTAGGTGGATAAGAGTAAGGGCAGACCGGCACATAATCAGGTCACCTAGTAATGTTGTAATGATATAAAATAATTACAGATAAAAATTTGCTATTAAAATTATTATGCCAGTCACAAACTTTAAGAGGTTTTATGCATTCTTTTTTGGCTACAATTATTGCAGGCTTAATCAGGTGTATTTTATAGATAGTCAAGTGCTTATTTTATTCCTAACTTTTTTTTTTATCCTGGTGGAATCTTAGGCTGAAGGAAAAGGGTGATTTACCTGAAAGTTATTCTTTAAATATGCAAGCTGACAGTAATGCAACAAAAAATTAATATTTGCAAGTCAATTTCCAAATGTTCATGCTGGGAATAAACAGCCCAAGTACCAAAAAACCCACCAGTAACCCTTCAGTAACATTAACAGGGCAATAGAATCACTGTATGGAATCCATGGCTTTGCTTGCTGACCTCATTTCTCTGCTCTGCCATACATGTCAGAGATCGTCTAGGCATCTTTGAGCCTGCCTCAGTGTGGGGAATGGACTGGATGACCTTTTGAGGTCTTTTCCAGCCCTACAGTCCTATGTGTCTATATAGTCCCTCTTTACCCAATCTTTTCTATTTTCCTTATAGTTTAAAATCTCTAGGGGCTGCATGGGTGAGCTTTATAATCTCAGAGTCAGGTGATTTTGTATGCACTGAGACTCAGAAACTCAGCACTGTGGGGGCAGAGGAGGTATCCTTTGTTTTTAATACAATCCCCTTTTTTGGATACTAAATTTATAACGTGCATAAAATATTTGACCTCTGGAGAGGTGCTGACATGTCGAGCTGCATCATCCCTTGTTGGCCAGTTGATAGAATGGCGCTGAAAATAACATTTAAGCAGGTCTTGTGTATTCATTATCGCTCTGGAATGCCATTGTGGTGAGAAGTTTAAAGTAGGGCAACCTTAGGGACGTAAGGAAACTGAGACAATGAGATAGGAATGGCAGCAGTCATCAAACCATAGAATTGCTGGAGTTTTTTAATGCATTAATTGTTTAGCAATCAGTGTAGGCTGTAGGCTGTGTGCATCTATGGAAACGGGGCTTCTGAATAAAAGTGGTCTGAGTATAGATTGTTTTGGCTTCTTCCTCCACTCCCACTTAAGCATGCACACACATCCAGCTCCGATTAGAAATTGTATGATTTACATTCCCCTTAATCTGCATAGCTTGATGTGATTTTCACTCCGGAGCTGCTGCTACTTCCTCCATCATTTTATTCATCTATAGAGTCACTGATTGATAGTACTTATGTTAGCACAACATTATTTGTACATGATGATATTAATTTAAAATAATAGTAACCAATCAGGTAATCTGAAAATATTTCAAAAGCTAGTTAGAGCTGTGTAGAAGCATTGTAACAAATTATATGCTTTCGATGGACATTTGATTTTTTTCATTAAAAATGAAAACCCCAAAGCTGAAATATTTCAGCTATACATTTAAATATATTTATATGGAAATGTTGCTGTGTTGATTCATGGCCCTTGTAGTTCCTATTGCCACATGTCCCCATTCTCCTCTGTGAGCTGGGTTCCCCATCCAGACCACATCTTCCATGAGCCATCATGGCTGGGGAATGCCATGATGCACCGCCTCCCTTTTCCAAAGGTGAAATTGTAGTGCATTATGGGAGATGTAGTCCTACCAGGGCTATCTAGAGAGAAGAATGTGGCCACGAGGCACCTGAACGACAGCTCCCTTGACACACTGTGGTAGTATTTCCAAATCAAAAGTAATTTTGTGGGCTGAAATTTTCAATATTCAAATTTCTGCTGAAAAAAACATAAATTTTCTGTTTGACAAAAATCCCATGTTTTGACCAGTCCGACAAACCCTGAACTTCACCAAAAGCTCGATTGAAGTTTGCTAGTAAGCATCCATATGCAATTGTAGTTGTAAACTATTTTCAACTCAGTAATTTATTTTTTGCATGGTTTCATCCCTGAACTGGACAAATCTTGGCGGTTTCTTATATGTTCTGCCATCAGGGGTGGCTTTCCTCTACTGTTTGACTTTATCCAAATCTAAAATTCAAAGCTAAATTTGGAGGGCCCCCCCAAAAAAGAATAAAAATAAACAAGCTCACACATATACCTGTGAACTATACACGTTTAATGCTAATACAATTTAATTGTCTCATATGCTGTGGGGGAGGGGTGTACAATGCAATATCCTACAAAAAGGGCAGTTAAAAAACAAACAAAAAGCCCCAACCATAGTTCTTATTGGCTGATGACAGTTATAACATTCTGGCAGTCTGTGTAGTTAGATACTACTATGTATCCAGTGTAGCTTCATGTTTGAGATCTCATCAGGGGTGTTATCCTTTAAAGTGTGTCCTGTGTGACAAGTTGAGTCCCAGTGCGGCATAGGCCTTGAAGGTATTTCCATATTGGCTTGAACCCTTTGTAATGCACCATCAACAATGGAACTCTCCCAGGCATAACGTGATACATGGCAACAATACGTCTTATTAGCAAATATAACCATTGATGCGTAAAGGCAAAGACAGTTAAGAAGCTGCTTAGTCTTTAGTGTCAATCCTCACAAAGTCCTGGAAGATAACGGGTGCCTACTGTAGTTGCACACTAGCATTCGCACATGCTGGTGCTGACCCAATTTCCTGTTGGCCTGCAGAGCAATTGTATGAAGAGAACAACTCCTATGTTCTCACAGCCAACCAATGTAAGGATGTGGTACAGTATTTACATAGAGGCAAGGGTGGGTGTAATGCAAATGTTATGATGCCAATGAGGATACATGATACTGCCATTGAAATGAAATGCTATAGGGCACAATTAGAGACAGGGTTTGATTTTCACAAATTTCCTGGACTTGACACCAGTTTCCTTAATGTGACACCTCTTTGTTCATACAGAATATCAAAATGGCACTTAAATTACCCTTTGAGTAGAGAAGGTAATAATAACCATGCATTATAATGTGTTTAAAACACAGTGTTGCTTCAGTCGGCGTTTCAGATTTAACTTTCAAATGCTTTTCATCTGCAGATTGCAAATTTGACAGACACTTTTTATTGGTTTTAGCCTGCAAAGACTATTTTAACTTCCTAAACGGAACAGTGTTTATTTGCATTTGGCAGGAGTTTGTAGCACAGTGAATTAGCAGTAAACTGATACTTAAGTTCTGATGTATATAGAAATTAATTCTTCACAGGTTTTGATTGTCTGCCTTTCTCTATGCCATCGTGTGTTTACACAAAAATTATTTCTTCAGCGCAGGGAATCCTTTTTCCTGTTCAGGAGCTTGAATAAGACTTTGCATTGAGTAATTTGCACAACTCAACAAAACCATGTATTAAATAAAAATATAATAATATTGAACGAGACTACTTTAGTGCACCAAGCAGATCATCTTGCGTGCTCTTAGATTCCATATAAGTAGAACAGATCAATGTTGATCTATAGTATATATTGTCTGGATGTGCCTAGTACAGAATGGCTATGCTAAATATTATCTGTATTTCAATTGTATATGAAATTAAAAATCCCACTGTTAACGCAACATTGAGTCTGTGGCGTAAGTAATCAGAAATTAAGCAATGTAAAAATCCAGGTTCCAACAGCAAGGCTAAGTTGGCCATATTGCACCTGCTATCTAATGTAATATAGTGGGAATCTGTCGTCATCACACTTGCACTGTAAACTCTTAGGAGCAGGGTCTGTCTCTCTTTATGTTTGTACAGCACTTAGGAAAACGCAGCCCTGAACTCTAGGCGCTACCATACCAGTACTGGTGAACTCTTACCATTCCCTACCCCCCCCACACCCAGGCATGCATTTTAATTAGGGCTGTCAATTAATCACAGTTAACTCATGCGATTAACTGAAAAAAAGTAATCGCGATTACAACAATTAATCGTGATTAATCGCACTTCTAACAATAGAATACCAATTGAAATGTATTAAATATTCTTGGATATTTTTCTACATTTTCAATATTGATTTCAGTTACAACACAGAATACAAAGTGCACAGTGCTCACTTTATATTATTTTTTATTACAAATATTTGCACTGTAAAAATGATAAACAAAAGAAATAGTATTTTCAGTTCACCTCATACAAGTACTGAAGTGCAATCTCTTGATCATGAAAATGTAACTTACAAATGGAGATTGTTTTTGGTTACATAACTGCACTCAAAAACAAAACAGTGTAAAACTTTAGAGCTTATACGTCCACTCAGTCCTACTTCTTATTCTGCCAATTGCTAAGACAAACAAGTTTGTTTACATTGACGGGAGATAATGCTGCCTACTTATTTACAATGTCACCTGAAAGTGAGAACAGGCATTTGCATGGCAGTTTTGTAGCCGGCGTTGCAAGGTATGTACATGCCAGATTTGCTAAACATTTGTATGCCCCTTCATGCTTTGGTCACCATAAAGTGGACATGCTTCCATGCTGATGAGGCTTGTTTAAAAAAATAATGCATCAATTAAATTTGTGACTGTACTCCTTGAGGAAAGAGTTGTATGTCTCCTGCTCTGTTTTACCCACATTCTGCCATATATTTCATGTTTTAGCAGTCTCGAATGATGACCCAGCACATATTCGTTTTAAGAACACTTTCACAATAGATTTAACAAAACGCAAAAATGTGAGATTTTTAAAAATAGCTACAGCACTCAACCCAAGGTTTAAGAATCTGAAGTGCTGTCCAAAATCTGAGGGACGAGGTGTGGAGCATGCTTTCAGAAGTCTTAAAAGAGCAACACGCTGATGGGGAAACTACAGAACCCAAACCACCAAAAAAGAAAATCAGCCTTCTGCTGGTGGCATCTGACTCAGATTATGAAAATAAACACGTGTCAGTCCGCACTGCTTTGGATCTTTATCAAGCAGAACCAGCCGTCAGCATGAATGCATGTCCTCTGGAATGGTGGTTGAAGCGTGAAGGGACATATGACTCTTTAGCGCATCTGGCATATAAATATTTTGCAATGCTGGCTACAACAGTGCCATGTGAATGCCTGTTCTTACTTTCAGGTGACATTGTAAACAAGAAGAAGGCAGCATTACCTCCTGCAAATAGTGACCCAACCTTCTTTGTCTGAGTGATTGGCTGACCAAGAAGTAGGACTGAGTGGACTTGTAGGCTCTAAAGTTTTATATTGTTTTATTTTTGAATGCAGTTCTTTTTGTACATAAGTCTACATTTGTAACTTCAACTTTCATGTTACGGAGATTGCACTACAGTACTTGTATGAGGTGAATTGAAAAAACGTTTTGTTTTGTATTTTACAGTGCAAATATTTGTAATAAAAATAAATAAAAGTGAGCACTGTACACTTTGTATTGTGTTGTAATCGAAATTAATATATTTGAAAATACAGTAAACATCCAAAATATTTTAAATAAATGGTATTCTATTGTTTAATAGCGTGATTAATCACAATTAATTTTTTTAATCACACGATTAATTGTGATTAATTTTTTTAATTGCTTGACAGCCCGAAATTAAATTATTTTTAATCAAAATGGGCTCCCTGCCCTCTCTCCCCATCAGTCATTGGCTGGTGCTGAATTGAGGACCGGGGCTCTGCCAGAGCTTGTTTTTAGACTTTGGTTTTGAGGTGCCCTGGGCGATACCTTTTGGTCATACTCCAAAAGTAGTGTGGTTATTGTAAGGTTATTATAAATGAAATAACAACTGCTCTTTGTGTGTGTGTTTGGGGGGGGGGAGAGCAGGGAAATGGGGGTAACTGGAATATTCTCCCCCAGCAACTGCGTTTAGGGGGAAAACAAAAACAACAAAAAAAACAAACACTACCCACCCTATTTATTTGCTGTATCCTGGTGTATTCTAAAGCTTTATATTTTTAAGGCCAGATTTTAAGAAGTGCTCGGCACCCAGCAGCTCCCATTGAGAACAATGGAGAATTCCCCACTGACAGCAATGGAAGCTGTTGGGTGCTGTTTGAAAACCTGGTTCTAAGTCGCTTTCTAAGAGTACTAATGCTCTAGGGATAAGAGTCAGTCGAGGCAGGGACTGGACGAAGGGTGACTTCTACTTCCAAAGGCAGAGAAATGTCCCCCATGCACCCACTGCACACCCATGTGACCCCTGTGCATTACTATCTTTACCTTCATTCTTCCAACACCTTCACTGTTCGACTTTTTCATGAATAATTATAAATATTTCACTTCCTCTACTTGCTGCTTTTGCTTTCCCTTCTCTTCCTTTCCTGTTCTTTCACCCCCCTCCTTCCATCCTTTCTGTTACATGTCTAGTATCTCTCCCTTTGTCCATTTTTGTTTCCTTCCTTCTCCTTTTCCTGCATTGCATTTTTTCCCTTTTTCTGCCATGGACTTTCAGTCACTCCCCATTCCTCCTGACCTCTCCTTGCTGTTATTGCTCATTCCCCCATCTCCCATCGTTTCCAAAGCACAACAGACTATGATTCTAGAAAAGCTTTCTTTTTGGTAAATCATGACCGGGAGTTTGTTAGTGATAGATTTAATTTTTTTCTGGACTGGCTATATTGATAGCAATCTGGGGCAGCATCACTACATTAGATACAGTGCCTGCACTGATGATTACTGTGCAACTTCTAACCTTACTGTGATGCAAATAACTCGTGCCTTTAATGTCAATAGCTATGTCCCATGGAAATGCTGGGAACGTACACAGAGGGAACAGTTCATTGGATTCATGAGGTTTAGAAAAAAAAGTTTTCCTATTTAAAGTGTTGACATTTTCCTTCTGCAGCATCAGAGCCAGCTGTCAGATGAGTTTGGCTGGAACCATACAGTATGTGCTGGTGGGGGTCAAATCTTTATCTTGCTTACAACTTCTGAAGACCCATTAAGCATCATTGCCCCTAGTTGGCCAGTTGGAAGGAGGGGCTTAGCAATAACACAGTGTTGCCAACTCTTGTGATTTTTATCACAAATCTCGGAGTATTTGGTTAAAGCCCCAGCTCCTGGAGTCAGGTGACTAAATGAGACTCTCGACTTTCATTTAAAAATAAAATGAGTTTCTGGTCCCCGGGTCTGTGAAGAAAACCTTGAAAGCGCAACCCCTAAAAGCTCAGGATATGTCTACACGAAAGCTGGAGGTGTAACTTGAGGAGACGTACCAGTGATAGCTCAATCAGAGATAGGGTGCCAAAAATAGGACTTAGCCCTGGAGGCTGTGAGTGGCAGGAGGGGATAGCCATCCCCAGTATGATCCTAGCTGAGATCTTAGGTACATATTCAGGTCAGCTAGCCCCTCCCGCTGCTTGTGCTGATGTGGCCACGCTCCTATTTATAGCACACTAGCTCAGTCAGAGCTAGCCCGGGTATGTCTGAGCTGGAAATGACACCTGCAGCTACAGTGTAGACATACCCTCGAACACCAACAGGCACATAACAAAGAACCCAACCTAGATTATTTTTTTAAAGTCTCATGATTTTTAAGCCAGTCTTATGATCTTTGGGGGCTCATGATTTTCAAATGCTTTGGGTAAGCAATATTGTTACCATCTGAGCAGGCCTTCTGAATTCGTTACCTGGTGCTTATGCTCTTAACTGAGTGCAAGAAAAGTTTCAAGCAAGGGAAAAAGGTCAAACTGTAGGCTCAAAAGGGAGGGCAGAACTTCCTGTACACAGCATGGGAAATAAGCAGAGAAATCGTGAGGCCGCCCTAGTTCTCCCACTATCCTTGTGTGCCATGTGGCTGGTTGGTTTACGTTCTATGAAAGCAAACCTAAAATAGCCTAGGATAGTAGCCAGCCCTGGAAACGCACAACCTCATCAGTGATGGAGAAGAAGTACATACCCACTCCTTCAGCCCCAGCCAAGGAGCCATGTGGATTCCAATAAGACCTGTAACCCAGTCACAGCTCCCCATTACCTGGCATAGGTGCTGGCACACAGACCTACACTGTGGGGAGGTTATGCAAGGGGAATATCAGTGAGGGAAATCTGACAACACAGCAGCATGAAGAAGAGCAGCCGATGTAGTACAATCCCCAGAGATTTTGTGCCATGTATCGTGCACGGGTAGTGTGGTTATAGCAATGAGCTTGTCCAGTCACTTCCTTCTGTAGACCCCTGGCTGCAGAATACCTGCGTCTATGGATGTTGTTTATAATAGTGCATTCGGGGCCTTTGCAGTTAAATATCTTTTTCTTCATTTGGTTGTGGAAACCACACACACAAAACCAAAAACTTGAGGCGATATCTTGACACTAGTGAAGTCAATGGGAATTTTGCCGCCATGCTGGACACTGTACCCGCGTATAAGAAAAAGAATAGCTCTGCCTTGAAGAGTGTATATGGGGAGATTTTCAAAGGCACAAAGAAGGGCAGGTTCCGTTCTCCTGCAGTCTGAGTAAAGAGTGAAACAAGAGACAATTGTAAGGGAATGGGAAAGGGCTATAAATATGGCCCTCATTCTGCAAAGATTTACTTCTATGCTCCTTACTGCTGTCCACGCTGCCAGTGTATGGCATCATGAACCACGGGAGCAAGGGGTAGGCTGGGTCTCCCAGGGTCACGATTGGCATTTTGACATCACCAATGGTTATTTTGCAGTCTGGAAAGAAAGTCTCTGTTTGCAGCTTTCTGAACAGACCTGTGTTCCTAAAGATGTGCGCGTCATGCACCTTTCCTGACCCTCCCATGTTGATGTTGGTGAAACGGTTCCTGTGATCCATCAGCGCTTGCAACACCACTGAGAAGTACCCCTTTCGGTTTATGTACTCTTTGGCAAGATGGTCTGGTGCCAAGATAGGGATATGCATCCTGTCGCCCCAACGCAGTTAGGGAACCCCATTGTGACAAAACCAGCCACTAGGTCCTGCACGTTGCACATTACCCTTTTTAGCAGAAGTCTGTTAATGGCCCTGCAAACTTGGATCACAACAGATCCCATGGCAGATTTACCCACTCCAAATTGATGGCCCACTGACTGGCATTCCAAGCTTCCACGGAGCTAATGCCACTCGCTTCTCCACTGTCAGAGCAGCTGTCGTTTTAGTATTGCTGTGGTTCAGGCCTGGGGAAAGTTCTTCACACGGTTCCTGGAAAGTGGCCTTATGCGTTCAAAAGTTCTGCTCATCATCCCACAGCCGCATAATGATGCGGTCCCACCAATCAGTGCTTGTTTCCTGGGCCCAGAAACGGCGCTCAACCATGTCAAGGTGATGCGTGACTGTAGCCAGCAATTGTGAATTGCTCCGTTCTACGGGTTCCAGCAGGGCTGCTTGCGTGGCATCACGTTGTTCCACGAGTCGGCTCCTGTATCTGTTGTGTAAATACTGCAGGATAAGGTGTGAGGTGTTTGTAATGCTCACAAAAACAATGTATAGCTGAGTGGGATCCATGCTATGGCATCTGCACGGGTAACCAAGGCTTATGAAAAAAGGTGCAAAAAAGGCTCGGTTTGTTTGCCGTTGATTTCAGGGAGGGAGGGAGGTAAGTGCATCATGGAAGGCTAACACCATGTCCCCATAAGCATTCACGCCAATGTTTTGGTCCCATAATGCATCGCAAGCCCCACCCAAAATTCCATTCGTCTACGTGCACTGTGGGATAGCTACCCACAGGGCAGCGCTGCGTGCGTTGATGCAAGCCCTGCTAGTGAGGATGCACTCCGCCGGCACACTGAGCATAGTGTGGACAAGCAAGATCGACTTGCTTAAATCATAGGCTCGATGTCGACTTACATAAAGTCGACTTAACTCTGTTGTGCTTCACATTTTAGGAGATTGAACCCATCTTGTTGACTTGCAGTTCTCATGTTATCCCTATCTTATGTCTTTCGTAAGCCAAGATTGCTAATAGTGGCTTTGTGGTATGAAATAATAGGGAGTAGAGTGAGACCTGAAATTGATTTTCTGATCTGCAATGTGAAAGATCTTGGGTGTATACATTCCTCCATTTCACCACATTACTCCATTCATTATTACTTTACTTTAGTTGGGTCAAGCATGTATTTTTTAGCAGCCACTGATTTGTAAGTAAACAGTTAGCGGAAAGTCTGTAAGAATGGAGAGGTACAAATCTCTAAAGATTCATTTCTTCTTTGAATTCTTATTTTTTACTTTGTCTGTTCAAGACATATTACATGAGACTGCCTGTTGTGATGCATTTTAAATGTATGGCTGGCTAGGAATGCAAAATTATATCATTCTACCAAACACACAAGAAGATGTAGTTCAATGAGAAGTTTTAACACACTCTTGGTGCCATGTCACTTGGGAAGGAAAGGTCATATACATACCTTGGTGGTGCATCAGTAATGAATGGAGGTACCAAAAATGCAAAGTAAAGGTTATGAATTTGTATTTGTCGACATAGCTGTCTCCAGAAGTCTATCATTAATTAGAGAAATATTCCACTACAAATTATGAAAATTAGCAGGAGGCTGATTTCAGTTACTCTCATTTGCTCTCATTAACACTTTAGCATAATGCACACTGTAGTCAAATAAAAAATGGAACCTTTATCTGTGTCTTTTGAGAGTGCCTCAAAAAAGCGCCTTGATTTATACTCTACTTTTTAGTCTAATTAAAACTGATGATTAAAACATGCAAGTCCCATAAGATGACTCTGCTAAAGTGATTTTTTTAAATAAATCAAATAATGTTAAATGTTCAGGGTTATACAGTCTAAATAAAGAATGCTATCACTGTAGCTCATTACGCTGTGTATTCAAACTCCAGTAATTATCACCAACACCCCAGCTGGTGGGGAATATTACTTTATTGAAGAACATTGCACAAACTTGCTAAAAAAACCCCAAACAAGTATTAATGTTCAGAAAGTCATGACCTTAGGCCTTGATCCTGCAGTATTGGAAAATTGATTGGCTTATGTTTTCTCAGCTGTGGCCTGTGGTGCAAAATAATTGAACAAAAATTTTGTTGTGGTATTTCTTCTGCTTCCCCTGTGTTATTCATATTCATGCTTTTGCTAGGGCCGTTTTAAAATGTATTCTTGCTTTTGTTGCTTTTCGCTGTAAATGGTGCTTCCATGTGTGTATTGTTCAGTGCTTCTACCTAAGGTACGGAGATGTTCATGCTGTCACGGTGCAGAATCTGCTGTATAATTTGCTTTGCAGACTCAGGAGGGCTTCACCTTGCATGGTGCCTCCTGCTGAGCTGAGATGCTGGCAGAAGCAAGGGAGATCCGCACATCAAGAAATGCACTGTATGCAGATCTTACCCCTTTTCCACGGCACTGCTCCCACTGCCTTGGACTGTATGGTGAGCTCTCCTGGGAGCTAGAAGTAAAACTGGGTGAATTTGTTGGGCCTAAACATTTTTTGGGGGGAAAAATGCAGATTCAGTGACCCTGAAACATTTTGCAAATTTGTGTTGCTTTTGCCAACCTGCTCTTGTCAAAAAGCAAACAAAAACTGTATTTTTTTTCTAAATGAGATGTTTGACGTTTTAAAAGAGATTTCATTTGCTTTTATGGGATGGGGAGCACTCAATCTAAACAAAATGTGTTCATCCTGAAATGAAATGTGTGAATTAAAAAATATGTTCTGGTTTTGGGTCAACCCCAAATTAATTAGTTTTCCAGTTTTTCAGAGTTGCCAGTGATCTGAAAAATCATTTTTTTGCACAGCTCTCGTTCTGAGTCTGTGAGGATAAGTAGGCAGGTCAGGAAGGAATGGATGCATGTCCCTCCCAGCTGGTCCCATGAAGTTCAAGGCAAAAATGTATACATCCTGTATTACTTTTCCATAACTCACTCTCTGTGGTACAGAGCCCATTTTTCAGAGGGGGTCATGGGGCATAGGAGTCAGTCTGCTAGAGGATGAATGGGGGGAGACCCAGAGCCAGTGCATTCAGATATCCCAAGCAAGCTGCAGACCCCCAGGGATTTGTGTGTTTGATGGCTGGTTCTTGACAGAATGATTCAAGAGGAGACGCTGCAAAGAGAATAAAGCTTGCAGAGATTTCCTACCTCATCCTGTATGTGTGTTCCGCCCCATAGCACCTCACAGGAGCTTGCAAGTCGGAGCCTTCAATCACGTGAATGCAGCCTGTCTTGTTCCAGTATAATACAATATGCCCTTTAAAATGCGGTGTGAGCTCTCCTGCTTTTATGTGGTACTCTAGCATCACTCTAGATTAACGGTTGTGTTCTGCTGTCGTATTAATGGTGCATAAGTTGGGTTTGATTTCATATTATATTTTTGGTGAGCGATTTGGACAAGCCACACAATTTGGTTTATATTCAAGATATATCACCTTGTGAGATGCTGTGGAAGATGCTTTGCTGAGTACCTTCCAGGCCCATTGGCTCTTATTGCAGCTAAGACCATGCACTGTTTCTGGTCACGTTACCTGTACATGATGGGGAAGTAGAGTGTGTCCTTTGTGAAGGGGGCAAAAATTGAGCTGAAAAGACTACTGCTAATGGCCTGGACTAGTAGCCAAAAATTCTGTCTTATAACAAAACAGTTAACAGTGCAAAGGCCGAAATGTGTGCTGCAAAGTGTTAGAGGGCTCGGTATCCAAAATGTTTCTGGTGGCTGGTCCCCTGAGGCCTCACTCCCTTCCTCCCCCCCCCCCCCCCGCCCCGCTTCAAGAAACGACACAGCTAGATCCCTGGGAAGGACCTTGAGATTTGTACTCCCTCTGAGAGACTCACAGGATTTCAGTCTCTTTCACTTGCGGAAGATGACAGTCTAGGTCTGGCAGCCCAAGGCTGCCCTCCTTTACGTGGTGCAACTCCCACAGACTTCAAAATGCGGATGTGTAGCAAGGGAGATTTGCTGATGGACTGGTTTAAAGCTTGTAATGTCACTATTAAATATCAGGTGCTATCATTTGATGTGATTGTGTAAGAATATTGAGCAGGTTGTAAAATACTAGTGGTAAAATATTTTCATAGAGACATCAACTGCCTATTTTCACGTCTTTCTACTTTGCAAAGTAGAGGGTTTTAATCCAGTGTGCTTAGAAAGGAGTCAAGAAACTACAGAAACAGATATCAAGGTAAACTGAATGTTTAATTTTGCTTGTTTTGGAATCAGTGTCCTTGAAATGAATTTTGTGTGCACTCTATTTTACATCTGAAATAAAATAATAATTCCTCCTAAATGTATCTACGGTGTATGTACCCATTTGTGTCAACTACTCACTGTTCTTTCAGAGAAAATCTTATTGAGTCTGCTTAGATTTCCACTATTGTAGCTTAACTATGCTTTTTTCATGAGATGTCAGATTGGCACATAGGTCTAGATGAGGGCAGTCAAGTGAGTAAAAAAGTTAATAGTGATTAATCACAAGACTAAAAAAAATAATTGTGATTAATTGCATGATTAAAAACAATCGTGATTAATCGCATGATTAATCGCACTGTTAAACAATAATAGAATACCATTTATTTAAATATTTTTGGATGTTTTTTACATTTTCAAATATATTACAATTTACAACACAGAACACAAAGTGTACAGTGCTCACTTCATTTTTGATTACAAATATTTGTGCTATAAAAAACAAAAGAAATAGTCTTTTTAAATTCACCTCATACAGGTACTGTAATATAGTCTCTTTTTCATGAAAATTGAACTTACAAATGGAGAATTATGTACAAAAAAAACCTGCATTAAAAATAAAACAATGTAAAACTTTAGAGTCTACAAGTCCACTCAGTCCTACTTCTTGTTCAGTCAGTCACTCAGACAAGTTTGTTTACATTTGCAGGAGATAATGCTGCTCACTTCTTGTTTACAGTGTCACCTGAAAGTGAGAACAGGTGTTTGCATGGCACTGTTGTAGCCGGCGTTGCAAGATATTTACATGCCAGATGTATTTAAGATTCATATGTCCCTTCATGCTTCAGTCACCATTATAGAGGACATATGTCCATGCTAATGAAGGGTTCTGCTCGATAACGATCCAAAGCAGTGTAGACTGATGCATGTTCACTTTCCTCACCTGAGTCAAATGCCACCAGCAGAAAGTTGGTTTTCTTTTTTGGTGGTTCGGGTTCGGTAATTTCCACATCGGAGAGTTGCTCTTTTAAGACTTCTGAAAGCATGCTGCACACCTCATCCCTCTCAGATTTTGGAAGGCACTTCAGATTCTTAAACCTTGGGTCGAGTGCTGTAGCTATCTTTAGACATCTCACATAGGTACCTTCTTTGCATTTTGTCAAATTTGCAGTGAAAGTGTTCTTAAAATGAACAACATGTGCTGGCTCATCATCCGAGACTGCTAGAACATGAAATATGTGGCAGAACGTAGTAAAACAGAGCAGGAGACATACAATGCCCCCCAGAAAGAATTTAATTAACACATTATTTTTTTAATGAGCATCATCAGCATGGAAGCATGTCCTCTGGAATGGTGGCTGAAGCATGAAGGGGCATACGAATGTTTAGCATAGTGGCATGTAAACACCTTGCAATGCCGGCTACAAAAGTGCCATGCGAACACCTGTTCTCACTTTCAGGTGACATTGTAAATAAGAAGTGGGCAGCATTATCTCCCCTAAATGTAACCAAACTTGTTTGTCTTAGTGATTGGCTGAACAAGAAGTAGGACTGAGTTGACTTGCAGGCTCTAAAGTTTTACATTGTTTTGTTTTTGAATACAGTTACGTAACAAAAAAAAATCTGCATTTGTAAGTTGCACTTTCACAAAGACATTGTATTGCGGTACTTGTATGAGGTGAATTGAAAAATACTGTTTCTTTTGTTTATCATTTTTGCAGTACAAATATTTATGATAAAAATAATACGAACTGAGTAATGTACACTTTGTATTCTGGGTTGTAACTGAAATCAATATATTTGAAAATGTAGAAAAAATCCAAATATTTAATAAATTTCAATTGGTATTTGATTGTTTAGCAGTGTGATTAAACCTGCGATTAATTTTTAAATCACGATAATTATGTTGAGTTAATCGCGTGAGTTAACTGCGATTAATCGACTGCCCTCGTCTAGACTGAATTGTTCTGTATATTGAGGCACACTTTGAATGGGTGTAAATAGTGACTGAGATCCGCTGTGCATCTGGCCCCTTAATGGAAAGTCTGGAGAATTGGAAAATATCCTCTCAAAATACACAATTTCTCTTGGCCCCAAGGTAGTGAAAAATGAATTGTCCATATCCTTTCGGCGTTTTGTAACATGCTGAGCGTGGTTGTTGGTTAGCCAGAACCCTTTTCACTGACAAAGGAATGTTGTGGTGCTAGAGAAAAGCCAGAATGAGACACACTTCACACAGGTCACCCGTGTCTTTGTCCCTTTGTTTAGAGTACTTGGTCTGCTTATCCACAGATTGCAATACTGGGCTAAACCCTCCACTGGTGTAAATCCGTTGTGGATCTATGCTAGTTTGCACCTGCTGTATATTCTAAGAATTGTGCATACACTGGGTGTGTAGCAGCATCCAATTTTCTGTCTATTGCCTCTATTCTAATTTATGCCGGAAACGAGCCTTGTCAGCAGGTGAGCCTCTGCATTCCTTCCACATCTTAAAGATTCATACACAGAAGAAAGACACCTGTTAGGACACTTGTCTCTAATCCAGCAATTTAGGACCCCCATCAGCTCCATAGAAGTCAGTGGAAAGACTCCCATTGACCGCAGTGGGGATTTGGATCAGGCGCTTCCAACGGCTCTCATCACCATGGTATCTGAGTGCCTTGTTGTCCCCCAGAAAGCCCTAATTACATGATATGTCACTTTGGACCATGACTGTTTGTGGTTGTATCCACTGGGGACTGTCTTTCCATGGAAAGGATGATCCGGTGATTCGGGTGCTAGTCTCGGACCTGAGACACAGACAGTTCCCTGCTCAGCTAGGTAGTGGAGATGCATCCTACATAGATGGAGGGTGGTTTTTTCATTGATGTAGTTAATCCAAATCTCTGAGATGCAGTGACTAGATCGATTGAGGAATTTTTCCGCCTATCTAGATGTGAGTACTGTTGAAAAGGGGGGTTATGTCGATCTAAAGGCTTCACCCAGGGCATGACGTTTTTCACAGCCCTGAGCGATGTAGCTAGGTTGACCTAAGTTTTAGGTGTAGACCAGGCCCTAGTTTCTCTGTACTGAAACTACCCATCTATACATGGGGATACTGCAAAAAAAGCAAACATCATTCTGGGATGTATTAGCAGGAGTTGTAAGCAAGACACGAGAAGTAATTCTTCCGCTCTACTCTGCGCTGATTAGGCCTCAACTGGAGTAACGTGTTCAGTTCTGGGTGCCACATCGCAGGAAAGATGTGGACAAACTGGAGAAAGTCCACAGAAGAGCAACAAAAAATATTAAAGGTCTAGAAAAGGTCTTTTCCTATGAGGAAAGATTGAAAGAAATGGGGTTGTTTAGAAGATTGAGAGGGGACATAACCGTTTTCAAGTTCATAAAAGGTTGTTACAAGGAGGAGGGAGAAAAAAATTGTTCTCATTAACCTCTGAGGATAGGACAAGAAGCAATGGGCTTAAATTGCAGCATGGGCTGTTTGGACATTAAGAAAAACTTCCTAACTGTCAGGGTGGTTAAGCACTGGAATAAATTGACTAGTGAGGTTGTGGAATCTCCATCATTGGAGATTTTTAAGAGCAGGTTGGACAAACCCTTGTCAGGGATGGTCTAGATAATACTTAGTCCTGCCTTGAGTGCAGGGGACTGGACTAGATGACTTCTCGAGGTCCCTTCCAGTCCTACAATTCTATGATTCTATAATAGCACTGCCTATCTCACAAGGGTGTGGATTAAAAATTGTGAGGTGCTCAATTACTGGCAATACTCAGGTACTGGGAGCCATATAGGATATATAGAGTTCATTTAAAAAGATGTGTAAAATATTTACATTTATTCCCATCATAATTTTACTGAGTGTTTTTTGGACTGTATTAGTGCAGCATTCCTAGGTATGGAGGCAAATATCAGATGACATATAACCAATTTTTTTCTTTCCTAAGCAGGGCTAATGATTTCCATATGCATTTTTAATTTTTCTTTTACTGTTACTGAACATGGCAGGCAGATAATTTAGTAGTTTTGCTTCCTTATTGGAGGAAGTCTCTAGTTTAGCAAAATCAGGTCTGTTTTTACATCTCATTCTCATAATAAAAGGAATGTGAAAGGAGTTCCACTGAGTTAATGAAAAAGAGTTTTATTATAATAGCTACTAAAGGTGAATTTTAAAATTTATTTTTTAATGAAGCCATGGAAGGCACGGGCAATATTAACTGTGTGCTTAGATCTCCTTTTTAAATGAAAAATACATCTGCTGGTGTCCTTTTGGTTAATGCATTTAGTAAACAATTTGAAAAGTGAAGAGCTTCAGGAAGGGGACATGGAATTAATAAGCAGAGAGGCAAAACAATAGGTTTAAATTGCATGGTTCCAGTGAAAGATTGTAATTGTCTTTTAACTGTACAGAGCTCATGGACCCTGCAACAAGTATTTAATCTTCCAAACTGTCATAAATTCGCTGTGCGGGGAGCTCAAAATGAAAGGGGCACTCCAAAAATGGCTAGTGGTTTGGTTAAGCGCCACAAGTTTGCATTCAAGGAGTTTCTTTCACATCCGTTCTATTGTGGGGGGCAGAATGTGTCCTTTCTACTCCATCACCTACTGCCTAAATCTGAGTGTGTGCCTTGAGCCACATTTCACCTTGGCTATTACAGCTTTTTCTCTGTGTCCTCCTGCTGACACCCTAGCTCTCCCCAGTCCATCCATTACAGTGCAGTCCCACTGATGAGAGCACTTGCCCCCTCCCATGAATCCCTTCACTCACTTCCCTGTCTCTTTCTGCATCACGTTCAAGCTGGGAAACCGCACCTTCATAGCTATTAGAGAGACAAGGTGTGTGAGGTAATATATTTTATTGGACTCATGTCTCTTGTTGGGAGAGACAAGCTTTTTTGCCACACAGAGCTCTTCTTCGGGTCCGGGAAATGTGATCTAAAGTAGCCAGTCCAATACAAGATACTACCTCACCCACCTTGTCTCTTAATATCCTGGGACCATCACGGGTACAACAACACTGCAAACCTTCATAACTGTGCTGTTCCCCCTAATGTAGATCTCAGTCCGTTCTTTCTCCTTACTTTCCCCTCTGTCTTTTCCCCCATTCGTGGCATCCTACCTTTTTCCATGCTGCTTTCTGCATCATTAAAATCCTTTTCTTCTGCAGCTCCTAACCCGCCTGATCTTGTCCACCGTGTGACTGCACACCTTCTCCTGCCTGACTATCGCTCTCTGTTTTGGTCAGTGTCAGATATTAAGGTCATCTTCTTTGCTTGATAAGGTGCCATGTACACTTATGGCCCTACAGACATTAATGATAATAACAGGGAGAACAATATAGCAGAGTGGATCTGGGAGGAAAATTTGTGCTTGAAGGGTTGAGAGTTTATAACTGTTCCTTATGAAACTTTGTCCCTTGTACCGTTTTGACAAACTCTGTCACTTTGGGAAGGGAGATTTGAGGTCATGAAACAATTCATAAATCGCTTCTCCCCGTATCCCTGCTTAAAGTGAGCCGCTCCTGTTGGCACTAAGAGACCAGCAGGATGCTGTAGTGCCGCATTAATGTCAAAAGCATTGAGATAAATGACAGCTACATTAATTGAGTAGGCATTTGGGCTCAATTTGAGATTCTAACGTTTTTATAGGTACACTGAGGGGTAGCAGTGAGAGGTGTGTTGAAGTGTATTGGCAGTTGATATTAGCTGCTAGGAACTTTAATGTAAACACAGATGCTGTATCTGTAAGTCATGAAACAAAGGTGATGATCTTGCGTGTTGCAGTGCGCCCATCTTGGAAGGCTACATCCCAACTGGGCCCATCCGTTTCTTTAGATACTGTGAAGTTTAACAAGAGCAAGAGGATACAAGCAAATGATGATAATACACCTCTACCCCGTAATAACGCGACCCGATCTAACACGGGTTCGCATATAGCGCGGTAGCAGCGGCGCTCCGGTGGCGCTTTAAAGGGCCTGGGGCTCTGGCTGCTGCAGGGAGCCCCGGGCCCTTTAAATCACCGCTGGAGCCCTGCTGCTGCTATCCCGGCGCTGCGGCAGCAGGGCTCACCGGCGATTTAAAGGGCCCAGGCTCCCCACAGCAGCCGGAGCCTGGAGCTCTTTAAATCACCGCCGGAGCCCTGCCGCCCGTACCCCGATATAACGGGGTTTCAGCTATAACGCGGTAGGGATTTTTGGCTCCCCATGATGGCGTTATAGCCGGGTAGCTCCTATATAGAGCTTTTCCTCAGGAGATCTCAAAGCACGGCACATAGGAGATCATTATCCCTGTTTTACAGATGGGGAAACTGTGGCATAGAACAGCAAGCGATTTGTATAATGTCACCCGACAGCTGAGCTGGAAATTTAACCCAGCCCTCCTGAGTCCCAGACTCGAGTTTTATCCACTAGGCCAGACTATCTCCTGCGATAAATCTACATGTCAAGTAGCTTTTGAATAAAGTATAAAATCTGTTTCTTAAAGTCCTTATTGCTTGGCCTATTACAATGAGCAAATGCAAGTTGTTTTTTAACCCTACTCTTCTACCCCACTCACAACTGATATAATGCATCTGAACTTTGACCCAACCCCATTTCAAACCAAGGTGGGTCTTTCCAGTACAGGAATCAAAGCTTAACTCAGTGGGTGGTTTCACTCTCCTGAGTGGATTGCTGCTTTGGCTTTTCCCCTCATTGTACATAGCAGGGTCCCTGGTTCAGAGAATTCAGCAGGCCGAAAATCAAATACTTGGCACAGCGGTTGGCCTCTCTTCATGGTAGATTCCCAGAGTCCGAGGGAATTAATATGGCGGTCACCAGTGGAGATAATAAACCAGGCATCTATTAAAAAATGACTTGGTTATTGTACTCATAGTGTGAATGACACTAACTATGCTTTAAAGACATGGCAAAAGTGATTATCACTGTGAGGGGGGGAAGTTTATTATCAGGATCATTAATAACCTGGGACTCAGGTTCTCAAATTACAATTAGCTCCTCAACAGCTGTGACCTTCATGAGTTGCTCATTATTGTTGATCTCACTAGTTCACTCCAGTACCGTACCTCTCTTCAGAAATAGTTCCTCTGACGGCATTGACCCCAAGGGTCCCAGTGAGAAATTAGTCTTCAAACAGTCATTGTTACTTCTGCCTATAAAGTGTAACACTTTCTTGTATTAAAAATGCAGTAAATTGTTAATACAGCCGTTGTAAATCCAGCTGTTCAGTCAGATCCCAATTAGCAGGATGGCTATTAGACTTCTGGATACTCCTGGGAGCAGTTTATAACTGACTAAGCTTCTAAACAGTTGCAAACTCGCTCATAATACTGAACTCTAGTCTGCCCTGTGTACAGTTGGGTTGTACTTCTCAAGTGAGTTATCGACTGAGAGAAGAATTTAGATCATCAGGTTTTATTCATCTGAAAAAATCTTCACCAAAAAAACCCCAAAAACAAATCCACCACAGGAGTGTGCCAGACGTGTAACCTCCTTCCCTTCTCACGCTGTCTTCTTGGGAAAAGACACTTGGTTCCAGAATGACATACCAGTAGGTACCTTTGTGAATTTGGGCCTTGGTCACTCCCACCCAAGTATGCTCCGCAGAGTTGGGGACACAGCATTCCGTGGCAGCTGGTGGAGAGAGAAGTTATAATTTGTTTCCTACTCCCCAGAGCTGCATGTGAGGTGAAAGTACCAGTCCTAATTAGCTCTCAGGAAAGCTTTACTGATGTCTTTACTGAAAGTCCTGCTGCTGTAGATGTCTCCAGACTTGAATCCTGCTGCACTTGCTGCCTGAGATGGCTTTGGACTGTCTTGCTGCTGTTGGTGATTTAGAAATCTTTGGAGCTGTTTTTACTTACCCAGCCAGCCTCAAGAACCGAGGGTTAGTGTAGACATTTGGAACACCTTATTGTTTTTATTACCCCCATGATATCCCACTTAGTAAGAACTGGAGCATATGATAAGCTTTGTTTTGTTTTATATTGTCATATATATTTAATATAAAGACATTATGTACCATTCATAATTCTTGTTCATTATTCTTATTCGTCACAGAAGTTTAAAGGCAGAATGTAGCCAGTCCGGATTGTAAAGGAACTGAGCATGGCCCCTCTGTTATAACAACACAATTACCCTACCTGAGAAGTAGATATGGGCAGGAAATGGGCTTAGAATCATAGGGTTTGAAGGGATATTTCAAGACTAATTTAGATACTGTGGCTTCTTATAATTGGTTTGTATTGTGTTGCACCTGTGCATTTAATTTCCTATCTCATTGCTCACACTGCTTTTTACACCAATAAAAAGAGAATTCCAAAATATACGTTAACCACATCTGAGAGAACAAGCAAACCAGGTTTCCTTAGTTAGCAAGAATTCAGCTTATTAGTTTGTTGTGTTGGGTGGATACGTTTCACAACAGGCGAAATGTAGTTGCTCTTCACAAATAACTGTTTTACTGGGCAGGCATTTTCGTATGTATCTTGGACTGTATAAAGTAAGTATGTGGTTTTGCTAGTTTTAAAAACTATTCTCATACTTGAAACTGAAATAATAACGGGGCAATATGGCCATGGCTTATTTGCTTTCTGAAGTCAACTATCAAGTTAATCAGAGTAAAAATAGCATGTATGATCTGAAAACCATATTTTGTATACCTGGCTTCAAGTCACAAACTGCTATTTCCTTAATTTTTAGGAGAGGTGGAGATTATAATAATCCTCTTATAATAAAGCTCTTCTCATGCTTTTAGTCAGTAGATCTCAAAATGTTTTACAAAGGAGGTTGGTACAATCATCACCATTTTACAGATGGGGAAGCCAAGGCACAGGATGGTGAGGTGACTTACCCACAGCCACACATGAAGCTGCAAGTAGAATCCAGGTTTCCTGAGTCCAGTGCTCTGTCCATGAGGCTATGCTGCCTCTCTCAAGGTTGGCCAAGTGGTTAGAGTGCTAGCCTGGGAATTAGGAGACCCTGGTTCAATTCCTTGTTCTACCACAGACTTCCTGTGTGACTTTGGGCAAGTCAGGTAGCAGCTCTGAGCCTCAGGGCCTTGTCTGTACAAAGGGGATATTAGCACTGCCCTGCCTCATGGGGATGTTGTGAGGATAGTATGTTAAAGACTGCGAGCGAGGGGGACCATGCAAGTACCATAGGTAGGTGTCCTGCAGATGGAGGCATTTCTGATTAGGCTTCGGATATGCATCCGAAGAAGTGGGCTGTAGTCCACGAAAGCTTATGCTCTAATAAATTTGTTAGTCTCTAAGGTGCCACAAGTACTCCTGTTCTTTTTTCTGATTAGGCTGTAACTTGTTCAATACAAAGGAAATGTGGAGATTCTCTAATACAGAGCTGTTGGTCACTGGCATGATTATTCTTCACCTTCAAGGCCCAGCTGTTCTTCCTATGAGTTATTCCATCCAGAAGTGCTTTCAGCTGTGGAAGGTGACTGCTTCCTTCAAGTTCACAAAGGGACGTTCTAACCTAACAAGCAGTATTACTCACTTAAACTGAGGATTTCTTGAGAGACTGCTGTAAACAATCTGGAAGAAGAAGCTACATATCAAGTTTTGTTTGAGGCGTGAGGATACATATTCTAAGTCACTAGGTCTTGGAAAAGCCCCTTGTGGACATGATTTTTATTTTTAGTATTATAGGAATCCAGTGTGAAAATGTGTTCAGGATGTTGCTAATGTCAGTAAATTTCCAATCTTCTTATCGATCTTGTCAGTGTCTTGATCTTTCTCCATCAGAACAACAAAATACAAAGAGTGTGCCGATATCTTTCATGTTGACCCACAGTAAACTAGCCCTGGTGTTTCCTGGACTGCAGTGACAAGTGCTGCCCATAGAGCACTGATGTGGATTTACAGCGAGTGGAAATACTGTTATTTTCAATTGTCGGCATCCTACACTTGATCAAACAGATTGTGAAATGGTGCGGTAGAAAACCATTATAATAATTATGAGAAAAAATGTCTTGTCTTAATCTGAATATGTGGAACTGTCTCTGAGAATTGAGTTGATTCCATATGCTTTGGTATGCTCCATCCTGCACACATTGCTAGTTTTAATAATCCATGGAACAACTGTCTGGGCAGCTGACTAGTTTGCAGCTTCGGAGCCAAAATGCTCGGAATGGAATGCTGCCTCCACTGAAATCAGCATCAAAACTTCTATGGTCTTCAGTGTGGCCAGGATTTCACTCCCTGGGTCAGATTCAGCCACTGTGATACATACCAAAATATGTATAATCCCATGGATTTCAGTGAGGTGTGTGAGCAGGCTAAAATCTGTTCTCCGATCTGTAACGTTGCCTGATGAAACCAGCTATCACAGGAAATTCAACCCCCAACACCAATTCAACAAGTTTTTTAGCACATACCTAACTTAAGCATGCAAGATGTCATGCTTAATTCAGTGAGATTATCAGTGTACTTGAAGTTAGGCACATGCATAAATGCCTTGAGAATTTTAAATTTGTAAAGTACAATGGCATAGAAATGAAACGCACTCTAGCCATGTTTTGCTTTCCCATGCCAGACTCTGTAAATCAGCTGTGTTCACACCGTTCCATGAGTAGGGTTGCATTCTCTGTAGAATGCTATCCTGTTCTGGGGGGCTTTTTACTTTTGTTTGTTTGTTTGTTTTTCCCTTGCCTAACTGACCTTAGAGACAGGTCTTACTGTTTCTAAAGCACACTCAAATTCCTAAAATATAACGATTTAGATAGCTCTATAAAACAATCGGAGACATTAACATCTCAGTGTAATTACAGCCCTCATTATAATTTGCAGGGGAGGTGAGGCGGAGGCAAAGAAAGACAGACAGACAGAAGTAATTCAGGGGCCAGTTGTTATTAAGCCATAGATACAGCTTTTTAGCTGGAGAGCTGCTTATATCATACAAAGTATGTAAATGCCCTTACACAAAAAATATTATCCTTTTGGCCTTATTTGTTTGCTGCTGTGGAAACTCTGTGACCCCGTAATGTATCATTTCCAGGAACTTGCTTTCTGTATTTCATGATTGATTGTAAAAATTGAGGGCCTCTGTAGCTTGTTTCTGAAATGACACTCCAGTTGTGTTTGTAGTCCGTGACTGCTTTCATGTTACAGCACTCACATGCAGTTTCACATACCATGGTAAGAACTCTAGAGTGGGGGATTTAACTTGTGGTTGGTAAACCCATAATTGCAATGTTCTGTGGACAGAGATCACATCATGTATAGTTTACACAACATATACATTCAATTAAAGTTTGGTAAGTTTTTGCCTCCAATGGAGGACAAGAAGGGAATCCAGCCTGAATTATTGCGTGGATCCCATATGAACCTTGCTGGAGAGAAAGCAGCAAAAGCTGAGTGATTTGTATTAATAAAATCCATGCTAGAGATCATGGGGAAATGTTTTATCATCGTCCAGAACTACTGTATCTTTGTTATGGTGATTTAAAATGGCAAGAACAAAATGAAGCCTTGAAATTAATTTGACTGTTAAAATGTAAAATTGCCTTGATCTTAAAATAGGGCCACGGAGTCCAATTAATTCTTTTTACACATCGATATAAGTGTTTGACAGCTGCACCTTCCTGTCGGTTATAGGATGTGTTGCATTTGATGAATAGTTATTGTATAATTAGGCCTCCAGGATGGTGGTCGAGCCCTGGGAAGATAACTAGAAACTTGCTGCTTTAAGGCTTGGGAGTTGGGTTTGGTAGAAGGTGTGAATCCATGGGCTGAAGGGGGTGTCCAGTAGTGGGGGGAAAGGGCAGGGCAGGACTCCTGTCTAGAGTGAATCTGGTTCCCTAAAGCCACCTTGTTGTAGGCCAGAACACCTCCCTGACCCTTGCACATGGGCTTCTAGCCAACCCTACTGCCAACAGCTGGTTCCTGGGCCAACTGATAGAGTGGGGAGCAGAAACAGGGAGTCAGGTTGGATAGTCACGGAGGATGAACCCAGAAGGTTGTGTGAGGGCTGCAGTGTGGAAGGGGAAGGAAGAAAACATCTATAGAGGCACAGATTACACACTGTGGTTCTTGTATTGAGGAAACAGACAGCAGAGTTGAGGCATGTTGTGGGAAGACTAGAATTACAGTGTATTTCTTTCTTTTTCCCTTCATGGTGCCAACACTGAGAAGGGCATTATCAGGTCTATTTCACAGGAGTGTTGTGAGTCTGAATAAATCAGTCTTTATGAGGCACCGTGAGTTCCCTGGAAGGAACACAAGATACACTACAAGAATGAATTCCTTACCAGTAATTATCTCTGTCAGGATACCCACTTCCCCCATTCCGCTTCCACCTAGCTCCCTTGCTGTCTGTATATATGATAGCTGCTGCTGAAGGACACTTCTTTAGGGAAGGAGGGGAGCGTCTGGCAATATGCACCCGCCCCGAGTCACAGCCTCTTTTGCCTCCTGGATTTCTGGTCAGTGATGGTACACCCCACTCCTCACAGACTGTAAGGGGAGCTGCAAGTGCTCGGCACATCTGGAAAGGAGGCCGCTTGTTGATGGTTGATTTAGGTGCCTAATTTTGGACACACAAATTTGAAAAAAATGTGCTCAAAGTCTATAATGTAAGAGTGTTTTCGAAATGTGGTCCTCTGCATGACCTCTTTGCTCCTCCTGTCTGGCCATGCCCATGATTACATTTGGCCTTAGTGTTTGAGGTAACAGGACAAATATTAAAGAAAAAATTTGGAGCAAAATCAAACAGGGGGAGGGGGTGCGCTGCAATTATTTAAATGATTAAAATAAGAGAGTGCCTGGGAAACTGGAGGTGTGTGATTTTGTGTAATCACTGGCGGTTATTTTCTGGTCTCCTTTAGGCCCTTTGCCACCCCATCGTAACAATGTTAGGGGGAGAGGTGATTGTGTTTCTATCAAATAAATTAGCCTCTCTGGACACTGCTGATTTGATTCTGCTCTGATTCACGTCTGCGTTTGTTTTTTCCTTCTTTCTCCTTTCTCCCTCCCATATCATTTTAAATCAGTTTGAAGATCATTTGAGACCCCGTGGGAAAGGTAGAGAAAGCCAGTACCCAGTGCGCTGGCTGCCTTTGCTGTTCATGGACAGCGTTCTCAGTCCCTCTGACAATACAAGCTATTTTGACCTTTGTTGTCTAACCATTATACCCACTTTGTATCATGAATATTACATGTATGACAGGGAAGTTTTGTAGATTGCATCTGAGATGAAATGATTGTCCTGGTGTGCAGTAGAGGCAGCAAGTTGATGTGGGGCAATGGGGGAAGGATGGGAAGTTAAAGTCCTTCCCTTCTTTCTTGTCCCTCATCCTAAAGGAAAAACAGAAAAAAGATGGAGCTGGTAACCATTCAGGCCATATCTGCACTACGGCTATACCCCTATTTTTGTATCCAGTTTGTGACACACTTCTGTTTACAAGGTTGCAGCAAACCCCACTGAGATGTGTCCACAGAACAGCTTTCTTTTCTTTTCCTCACCATGTGTGTCATCCATGACTGTGTCCCAGCTGCTACCACAGCCATCTTTGGACGAGTGAGTTCTGGGACAATCTGGACAGATGTAGAGTAGCCAGGAACTTAGCTTTCTTTCTCGGCTGCACTCAGTGTTCCACTCCAACACCGGGAGTCCCAGAGGGGTCTTTTGAGTGATGAGCTATTAGCTATGCTTGAGGACTCTGAATGTGGAGTTGCACTTTTTCATACTGCTCAGTTGAGGCTGGGTTCTCTCTCTATCCTGTCTGTGAGTTAGGATTTACAATAAAACTAAAGGTCCAAAATGCAGAATCTTTCCCACTAATGCCTCATGAGTTCACAGCAGGTGATTTACTAATTGGGACCAACCGACTTCTTCATGGCTGTGTCGATCATCTTTCTTGCAGCAGTATTGTCTGTCTGTCGGTCACACATGCGCACGCCATTCCCTCTGTCTTCTTGCTTCACTCCTAGCTGGTGTGCTGCTCATACTGGTTGGCCAGTGTTCTGAGAAGCCCCTGAAGGGAATGGAAGAGCAGCACCTGAGCGTGTGTTTTAATAGGTCACTCACTCCAAAGTGGGACCCTTAAATAGCTGGATAGAGCCTAATGATCCCATTAGCATTGGCAGGAAACCTGGGCCACTTGTGAGGAATGCGTTTATTTGTGCATGGGATAATTTACTCCTGTGTTTGTTCCTTCTGACCCTTTTCTTCAGTGCTTTGAGTTTCTTGTGAGCATTTCCCCGTCGTATGGAGCAATTTCCTCCAGGCTGACTGAATTTTCCATTGTGTGGGTGTAGGTAACTGGGAGGGAGAGATGCTAAACCTTTTCACAAATTGGGACTGGCCTGCTAACCCCATAGTGTCAGGCCAAAGCAGTGCCAGAAGGGGGCTATCACTAATGAAGGCAAATAGTTTACAATGTTTTTCTCAGGTGAGGGCATTCTGTTATTGCCCTTCATTAGCCAACCTTACTATTCCACACTGAGTGGTGGAGGGAAAGCAGACAGGGCTGCCGGTGGAGTGACTCGCTCACAGGCATATCTTAGAGACATGGCCCCAGGTGGCTTCTGAGCCGGGGCAGAGTCTGCACTGGACCTTCGGAGAGGCACATCCAATGGGAAGGTGCAAAGGCAGGGTTTGTGTTTTTGTGCTGCCTGGATAGTTGATGGTTGTAGGGGCCTAAGGTGAGTTAGAGCAGCCCAGGGGCACTCTGAATTGTGGCAGCCCTCCATGGCTGCCTGGGGCTTGTGCAGTCCAGGCTCCCCAAAGCACTGAGTGGTATGGGCACACCCTTCTTGCCCTGGTCCATCTCCAGCCCTGCCCCAGCAGCGTGGCCTGCAAGGAGGTGCAGGATGTGTAGGGTCACTTGTGCTGTCCCTGTGCCGAAGGAATTCTTCCCTGGCATGTGGAGGCCACAGCAGGGTCCAGGATTGAGCACGACACTCCTGCATGCAGCCTCCCATCCTGTGTGCCTGCAGCCCAGCCAGAGCTCGCTTCTCAGTGGAGATCAGCCTAGACTCTCTAGTGCCTGATGAGCAGGGGCCGCTTGCTACTTCTCCTGCTGTTCCCAGCCACGTGGAGCAGCGGAGAGGGAAGGGGTGTGTGTGTGTGTGTGTGTGTGTGTGTGTGTGTGTGTGAGTTAGCAACCTCAGAGTCCCTCAGGCAGGGTCGGTGAGGATCTGTGGGACAGGGCAGGGGAAAAAGGGGGAACAGACAGCACAGGATCTCTTGTGGAGAGCAGGGACTAACATGGAAATTGAATGGGGGGGACGGGGGCCAATGCGACCTGAGGGAACCCTTCCTCCAGCTTCACTCCCACCCAGCAACCACATACCCCACCCTCAGCAGTCCCTGGGGGTGGTGGTGGTGTGCATTATCACGGCTAGGAGCCCTGGCATGGACCAGGCCCACATTGTGGTTAGGTGCTGTACAAACTCAGCATTCATCTAGCTCCCCTCCTCTGGCTTCCGACATGATCCTCCACCCCCATCTCTTCTGAGAGGTGTGGAAGGAAGGCAGCCTGCTTCCCGTTGCTCGGGGCAGCCGTGGGAGGGAAAGGCAGTGTCAATCCAACACCTCCCACCAGCACCAGACCTGCATGGCTATCTCGAAACTGATATGTGGATTGTTGGCAAATTAGCTCTTTTGCATCATCTGTCACACGTGGGGCTGGGGAACACTCTGCAACCGGGCACTTCTCCAAAGCAAAGACTCACCTGCTATTGGCCACTGTGAGTGGTGCTCCAGAGGAGATGCGAGCAGGCTTCTCTCAGCTGCAGCGCTGGAGGCCATAGTACTGCTGAGTCAGTCCCAGCATTTAACATAGTTTAAAAATCATTTAGAGGTAGGTGGGAGGGGAATTAAAGACATAGGAAGCCTTAGTGCAGGTCGGAAAATGGGTATGTGGAGGTGAGAACTTGGCAGTGTATCAGGAATGGGAAGGAGGAAAAAGAAAGTAAGTGGAATATTCGCTGTCAGACAGAGAGGATGTATCAAGTGGAGTCCTGTGCTGAGTCCAAAACTATTCAACATGTTCACTAATGACTGGGATGATGGACTGGAAAGTGTGCTTGTAAAATTTGCAGATGATATTAAGCTGGTGTGTGTGAGTGTGTGAGCACTTTGGAGGACAGGATTAGATTTCAAAATGATTTAGATAAATTGGACAATTGGTCTGATATAAAAAAATGAAATTCAATAAAGACAAGTGCAAAGTATTGCACTTAGGAAGGAAAAATCAAATTCATAAATAAAACATGCAGAATAAGTAGCTAGGCAGTACTACTGCAGGAAAGGATCTGTGGGTTATAATGGGTCACAAATTGAATCAGTAGAAAATGTGATACAGTTGTGAGAAAGACAAATGTCATTCTGGGATGTATTAACAGGAGTCTCGTATGTAAGAGGCAGGAGGTATTTGGCCCATTCTTCTTGGCCCTGGTGAGGCCTCAGCTGGAGTACTGGGTTCAGTTTTGGGTGCCACACTTTTAGAAAGATGCAATCAAATTGGAGAGAGTCCAGAGGAGATCAGTAAAAATGATACGATGTTTAGAAAACCTGACCCATGAGAAAAAGTTGAAAGAATTTGAGTGTGTTTAATCAAGAGAAGAGAGGGACATGTTAACAGCCTTCAGATATGTTAAAGGCTGTTACAAAGCAGACAGTGATCAATTGTTCTCCATGTCCACTGAAGGTAGGACAAGAAGTAATTGGCTTAGTTTGCAGCAAGGGAGATTCAGGTTAGATTTTAGGAAAAAAACTTTCCAACTATAAGGGTAGTTCAGCACTGGAGCAGAATATGTGGGAAGGTTGTGGAATCCCCATTACCGGAATTTTTTAACAGCAGGTTAGATAGATGACCTCCTGTCAGGGATGGTCTAGGTCTACTCAATCTTTCCTCAGAGCAGGGTGGGGTGGACAAGATGATCTCTTGAGATACCACTCTGCGCTACATTTCCATGCCCGTGATTAAGGTGAAAAAAGGTGCTTGTGTTTGAAACATTTTCTTTCATTTTAGATCAGGTCTTTTAACTTAACTTTCTTTTTAACCTAATCTAACTCCTTTTTAAGATTGCCAGGCGTCTGGTTTTTGATAGGAACGCCTGGTCGAAAAGGGACTGTGGTGGCTCTGGTCGGCGGCGCAATGGGGCTAAGGCAGGCTCCCTGCCTGGCTCCCGGAAGCGGCCAGCATTTCCGGCTCCTAGGCATGGGGTAGCAACGGATGCTCCGTGCGCCCTGGCCATGCCTCCTTCCAGGGGCCAGACATGCCAGTCACTTCTGGGAGCAGCCAGCCAGAGCCTGCACCCTGAAACCCCTCCCACACCCCAACCCCCTGCCCCAGCCCTGAGCCCCCTCCCACACCCCAACCCCCTGCCCCAGCCCTGAGCTCCTTCCCTCACCCCAACCCCCTGCCCCAGCCCTGAGCCCCTTCCCACACCCCACCCCCTGCCCCAGCCCGGTGACAGAGAGGGGGGGTGGAGTGAGCAGAATTGGGGCCTCAGAGAAGGGGCAGGGTAGGGGTGGGGCCACAGGGCAGGGGCTGGGCAGGAGGGTGGGGCAAGGGTGTTCAGTTTTGTGTGAATAGAAAGTTAGCAGCCCTACTCCTTTTGCACGCAAAGGGACATAAACAACTGATACAATTTTTGCATTGCTATAATATTTGCACAGGGCCATTTTCTAATTATAATTATTTATGGAACATCACAGGAGTACATGGCACCTTACAGACAGAAGTGAAAGGGCCTGAGTCTCTATTGCCATGCACCTGGTGTAGTCATTTACTCCTCTGCAAAGTGAGTGTAAAACACGCCCATTCTCGTGTTTTGCACCCATTTACTCCCAAATGACTATACAAGATGCATAGCGTAGGCCCACCGTCCCTGCTCGAAGAGTTCATGTTCAAAGAGTCAGATTCTGATCTCTCTTACACTGTTACAACTCAAATAATCCATCACTGTGGATTTACACCAGAGTAACTGGTTTTCGAATGTGCTGCAGAGTAATCACATTCCGCTGCTCAGGGTGCGTGATGTTTGGGCTTCACATTGCTGTGCTCAGCTTTTGGCCTAATGCCGAACTTACCCCCGGCATGATGATATCCCAGCAAGACACAGGCCTGCTGCAGTGTCTTTATTGCCTAAATCTATACATTAACTATAGAATATTATTGATCCAGCGTCACTGGATCCCTCAACCCTCATCGCATACGGTATCTGTGACACAAAGTAAACATTTCAGGGTAGATTGTGTGACAATATTAACAACAGATTTACCCTCCTTCGGAAGTCTTTGTTTGCTGAACTGCAGTGATATGTTCTGGTTTCTTAGCTGCTTGTCTTTTATAACACAGGAATCTGATCATCTTCTCCCTGTCTAGCATTACTAGAAGCAAGCTGTTTGGTTCTCTTTCTCACTGGCAACTGCAGGAATCAATCACAGCTCCCTGATGTGCAGAGTAACAAAGGCTATGAAGCCCTGTTCATTGATTCAAAGCAAAAGAGCCAAAGTGTATACTTTGATTTCAGAGAAACCACACCCTATGAGAGATTTACAAGGTTAGTTTTGACCGCTCTTATTAGTTGTGACTCTCGAGATCTGGAGCACTTTGGCATTAGAGAAAAGTGAAAGAGAAGTAGTCAGGCCTGATTTAATTTTACATTAATAAAATGTGACTTATAAATGCCACTATAAGGCAACTGTATCCACTAGAATGTTTGTAGTGTTGTAGCTGCGTTGGTTCCAGGATATTAGAGAGACAAGATGGGTGAGATATCATCTTTTACTGGACCAACTTCTGTTAGTGCGAAAAACAAGCTTTCAAGCTACATAGAGCTCTTCTTCAGGTCTGTGTAGCGGCAAAGCGTGTCTCTTTCATCAACAGAGGTTAGTCCAGCAAAAGATATTACCTCACCCACACTGTCCCTCTTCTAGAATGGTAAGGCTGTCATTTTAAAATGGCTAACTCTGGATAGGGTACACATTGGTAACGAATGGGTTATCAACCTTTACTGACATTTTGACAAAAGCTCCATTCTGGATCTAAGGACTCCAACAAATGCTGGTGCCAGAGGTTGTAATGTATTGTGTGAGTCAGGAACGTATTAGTAATACAAACAACCAAACCATGCATCCATTAAGGACTCCTAATAGAAATTTGTTTTAGGTTGCATACTCTGTATATGGATTCATGCTAATTAAAGATGAAGTATGTTTTTCAAGCAGTGTGTGTCTATGGGAGCGTGTATATACACAACCTAGATCTTTAAACACATTTATTTTTAACTTAAAGGTGAACTGAAATACAAATATAAACAGCAAAGAGTCCTGTAGCACCTTATAGACTAACAGACGTATTGGAGCATGAGCTTTCGTGGGTGAATACCCACTTCTTCGGATGCATGTAGTGGAAATATCCAAGGGCAGGTATAAATATGCAAGCAAGAGTGCAAGCAAGCAGTATGCAACCCCGACCTGGGTTATTCTATCTCCTACCCAAGATCCACAAACCCAGAAATCCTGGATGCCCCATCATCTCAGGCATTGGCACCCTCACTGAAGGACTGTCTGGATATATGGACTCCCTACTCAAACCCTACGCCACCAGCACTCCCAGCTATTTCCGTGACACCACTGATTTCCTGAGAAAACTACAATGCATTGGTGACCTTCCAGAAAACACCATCCTAGCCACCATGGATGTAGAGGCTCTCTACACAAACATCCCACACACAGATGGAATGCAAGCTGTTAGGAACAGTATCCCTGATGATCTCACAGCGCAACTGGCTGCTGAGCTTGGTGACTTTATCCTCACACACAACTATTTCAAATTTGATGACAATATATACCTCCAGACCAGTGGCACCGCTATGGGCACCCGCATGGCCCTACAATATGCCAACATTTTTATGGCTGACCTGGAATAATGCTTCCTCAGCTCTCGTCCACTCATACCCCTTCTCTACCTAGGCTACATTGATGACATCTTCATCATCTGGACCCATGGGAAGGTGACTCTGGAAAAATTTCACCACGATTTCAACAGCTTCCACCCCACCATAAACCTCAGCCTGGACCAATCTACACGGGAGGTCCACTTCCTAGACACCATGGTGCAAGTAAGTGATGGTCACGTTAACACCACCCTATACCAAAAACCCACCGACCGCTACGCCTACCTTCATGCCTCCAGCTTCCATCCCGGACACACCACACGATCCATTGTCTACAGCCAAGCACTAAGATACAACCGTATCTGCTCCAACCCCTCAGACAGAGACCAACACCTACAAAATCTTCACCAAGCATTCTCAAAACTACGATACCCGCATGAGGAAATAAGGAAACAGATCAACAGAGCCAGACGTGTACCCAGAAGCCTCCTACTGCAAAACAAGCCCAAGAAAGAAACCAATAGAACTCCACTGGCCATCACATACATCCCCAGCTAAAACCTCTCCAACGTATCATCAGTGATCTACAACCCATCCTGGACAACGATCCCTCACTTTCACAGACCTTGGGAGGCAGGCCAGTCCTTGCCCACAGACAACTCGCCAACCTGAAGCATATTCTCACCAGTAACTACACACCGCACCATAATAACTCTAACTCAGGAACCAATCCATGCAACAAACCTCGATGCCAACTCTGCCCACATATCTACACCAGCGACACCATCACAGGACCTAACCAGATCAGCCACACCATCACCGGTTCATTCACCTGCACGTCCACCAATGTAATGTACACCATCATATGCCAGCAATGCCTCTCTGCTATGTACATCGGCGAAACTGGACAATCTCTACATAAAAGGATAAATGGACACAAATCAGATATTAGGAATGGCCATATCCAAAAACCTGTAGGAGAACACTTCAACCTCCCTGGACACACAATAGCAGATTTAAAGGTAGCCATCCTGCAGCAAAAAAACGTCAGGACCAGACTTCAAAGAGAAACTGCTGAGCTTCGGTTCATCTGCAAATTTGACACCATCAGCTCAGGATTAAACAAAGACTGTGAATGCCTAGCCAACTACAAAAACAGTTTCTCCTCCGTTGGTGTTCACACCTCAACTGCTAGAAGAGGGCCTCATCCTCCCTGATTGAACTAACCTCGTTATCTCTAGCATTACTCACTCTTGCTTGCATATTTATACCTGCCCCTGGATATTTCCACTACATGCATCCGACGAAGTGGGCATTCCCCCACGAAAGCTCATGCTCCTATACGTCTGTTAGTCTATAAGGTGCCACAGGACTCTTTGCTGCTTTTACAGATCCAGACTAACACGGCTACCCCTCTGATACTTGACAAATATAAACAACTCCTTTAAAGTCCAAAACATGAACAGAAGGTGAGCCTGCTGCAAAGCCACAATATACACGTGCTGAAGGTGACATCTATCTATGCGGACTAATCACGGTAATGAGCAATACATATGGCAATACGTGCTTGCGGCATCCAAGCCTTAGATAACTTTCACTTGGCTCCATGTTCAAGTGCATGAGCCTGGTTTTGTACTCATTCTGATTATACAGTCTAAGGGAAATGAAGAGACAGGTAAGAGAAGGCAGGGAAAGGGATTGGTAGAGGAATAGAGGACAGATCTGATGATCTATAAAGATTTCCCCCTTTATTTTATATTGCACCAGTCTCACATCAAAGGTTAAGTAACCTAACATAAATTTAAAGATTAGCTAACAGACTTTGCATTATCGTAGCTCATTAGCTAACCCTATTAGAGAGCAAAACTACTGATAAATAGCCGTGAATAAACTGGGCATCCTTTCAACAAGCTTCCCTCCGTATTGGTGTCTGTCACTGAGAATTCAGTGAATCTTCAATAAGGAAGAGCTACTGTATGTGATAAACAATGGGTGAGAAAACAATTCACATGCTAAAGCCATTCTCTCTATATTACAGAACAACACATTAAAAATCTTTTGAATTATGCAGAGCATTGCTCATTACTAAAACAAAACTCTGACTGGAATCTCTCCCTTGATTTGCTCTCAACAATTTCTTCCCTCTCCCCAAGCTGTCTGTGTTAGGTCCACATAGATTTAAAAAAGCTACCCCTGTACTTCTTTTCCAACTCAGAAAAAGTACATAAAGCCTAGATATAAACCTTCAGTACATGGACTGGCTTCTAAAAAGCTCTCTGGAGACCTCTCCTGGGTGCCTTTTCAGACTCATGGAAATTTTAAATGTTCCACCTTAGATATTTCAAGCAGTCTTAGGAAAGAAAAGTTTGTTTCAAGACTCCATCATCTCATTAAGAATTGATTATATTGCAACTTTTTCCTATTCACTCCTTCCACCACCATGTGAGTCAGAACATCAGACACTTTTTCATTGAACTTGGGAGCAGGAAACCTTCCTCATTGTATAGTATCTGCATCCATGTGTCGTGGTGTGGCCATCTTTTCAGGTACTACAGCACCAGGCTGGAACATTTCTATGTCACAAAGACCTATTAACCTCCTGACTATTGTAGTAAGTGGGTAGGACCATTCCTATGCTTAAAGTTAAGTACGTGCTCAGATACCTTGCTGAACTGGGACCTAAAAAGCAGAATCTAAAGTGGTATGTTGGTGGTTCCATCCGAAGTCTCTTTCGTTTGTGATTTAACTGCTAAGCTGGATCTGACTTTAATGACGTTTAAGGCCCCGATCTAGCAAAACACGTAGGCATATGCCTAGCTTTAAGCGCATGAGCAGTGTAGTTGATTTAAGTGGGACTCAGTTAAGCATGTGCTTAATTGCTTTTCTGGACCAGAGCCTAAGGCTGGATGTTGGTTGCAGCCACAATTATTGTGACCAAAAAACGTGTGAAAAGCCACCTCGTCGTCCTCCTCCTAATCCCTCCTTGAACCTTTCCTGTGCTGTGATGCCTGTAAAAACTCAACCCCGGCTGTGTCGCTGGTGAGCTGTAACCGTTCCATGTCACACCACCGAGCAGGCGCCCCTTCTTGGCCACTCACTAGGACTGTGCTGGGGGAATCCAGGCCTCTGGGCTCTGGATCCCTGGCGTGTTTCAAGCTCCTTGAAGCTTGAGTTGAGTCCAGCCACTGCCCCAATCTCGGGGTTCCTACACATGCAGAGGGCGCAGACCTATCTGGCATCACCCTCCGAGTGCTGGAACCCACTGTCCAGCCGCCGGAGCCCAGAGAAGGGATCATCGGGGTCCAGGCAGGCAGGGTCCTCCATCCCTTTGCCTCCCTTACTCCTGCAGCAGCCTCCCTCATCTTCATTTGGTGCAAGCTAGCTCTTTCCCCACCTGAGTCCCTTTATCGTCTCCTGCAGAGGTCACCTGCTTCTTTTGTTCTGCTTTTTGGTAGCTTCCCATGACTCTCCAGCCCCCGTCCTTTCAGATGGGAGCAGGAAGTGTCTGCTCCCAAGCAGAACAAACCTATTGCCCGCAAGATGTTTTACTTGGAATGGATGATCGCTGAGTGCGGATCACTCACCATTGTCTCTGGCCTGGCAGACGACTGGCTAACTGAGGATGGATCCACCTACATGTCAACTTTCCCTCACATAGTCATTTCTTCTTCGAGTGATTGTTCACGTCCATTACACATTAGGTGTGCGCGCGCTGCGTGCACGGACGTCGGAAACTTTTTCCCTTAGCGGCTCCCGTCGGGCCGGCGGGGCCCCCACCTTCCCGCCAGAGCGGCGCCCCGCTCCAGGGTATATATATCCCTGCCGACCCGACCCCTCCAGTTCCTTCTTACCGTCCGTGGTGGCGTTGGAACAACTCTGTCTCTCGTCTGAGAGTGTCCCTTAGCAATAGTCATTAGAGTTATCTAGTAGTTATCAGTTAGTTATAAGATAGTGTTACTCAGTAGTTAACGGCTCATTAGAGTACTTAAAGCTCCTGCCGGGGTTGTTTGTTCAGCCCCGGCACCGGCCCTGGGCTGCGGGGTATGCCACACGCCCAGGGTTTCAAGGCCTGTGCCACGTGCCGCAGTCCTATGCCATTGAGCGACCCCCACGCTTCGTGTCTTCGTGGCCTGGGGGAGGCTCACCAGAAAGAGCGCTGCAAAATCTGCAAGGCTTTTAAGCCCAGAACTAAAAAAGAGAGGGACTTTCGCCTTAAGCAGCTGCTCATGGAGACGGCGTTACAGCCCTCCACTTCGACGGCACCGTCTGCCTCCGTGCGGAGCGCACCGGCTTCGGTGCGGGAACCGGTGCCGGCGGGTCACTCGAAGACCGCGTCACCGACCCAGCGGGGTAGGGCATGACGCTGATCGTCTTCGCCGGCGAAAGTGAAGGGCCAGCCTAAGGCCCGCGGTCGCTCACCGCATAAGAAGGCGGCTCCGATAAAGACCTCGAGTGCCCCTAAGGCCGACACGGCCTCATCAAGGACCCCGGTAGTGGCTCCGGCGCCGAAGGGCCCGTCGAGCCCCGGGATGAGCGCGTCGAGCGACAATGAAGGGCTAGAGGAACTTGTGGAACAGCCCTCCACTCCGGACACGTTTGAGGCAGCTAAGGACCTCATCGCCTTGTCCGTTGAGGCCCCAGTACGTGCTGAAGGCGCCCCGCCTATGCTGCCGCGCAGAGGCAAGCCGGCGATGGTGCGCCCGTCACGGTCGCCGTCTCGGCACCGTTCCAGGGACCGGTCCCGGTCGAGCTCCGCCTCGGTGGACTCCCGGTTGCCCCCGGCGCAAGAAGCACCGCAGCAGTCGGGCTTCAACAAACGATCGGCACCGACTCAGCAACCAAGCACGAGTCGGCACCGCGAAGCATCGGCGGCTCGTTACCCAAGGCCGACCAGCCGTAGCCGTTCCCGGTCCCGGGATCACCGGTACCGTTCCAGGTCCAGGTCGACGAGGCGCCATTCCAGGTCCTGGTAGCGAAGGCGCTACTCTCCAAGATCGGACCGGCACCATTCTACGGCTCCACCGTGGCCTTCCAGGTCACCGTCCGTGGTCTCGGGGACTGACTCAGACCGATACGGCGGGGTTGCCCGTAGGTCACAGGCTAGCAGGGACTACGGACAGTCTCAATGGGGCCAGCCGAGCCAATGGCCATTCTGGACACCCTGGGCCTACCACCAACAAGGGCCCCCATCGAGGGCCTCGAGATCCGGGCCATCCCGGTACCGGTCCCGCTCCCCGCGGCACCCTCCGCCATCGTATAGGGAGGCAACGGTCTCTAGACCACCGGAGCGGGAAAGAGGGGACTCGGCACCGAGTACGGTACCGTCCCAATCCCACGCGGCGGGTCATGCCGCAGAGGAGCAATTGGCTGAGGCCGCGTTGCAGGATACTGAGGATGGGCAGAAGGCCCCGACCTCTTCCTCCTCGCCAGATGAGGCAGTTGCGGGCACATTGGTGTCCGGCCCTCCCCCGATTGACCATCGGGCACATTAAGACCTGCTTCGCCGGGTAGCCCTCAATCTGGGTTTGCAGGTGGAAGAGACCGTGGAGCAGGACGACCCCATGGTCGATATCCTGAGCCCAGAGGGCCCCTCCAGAGTCGCTCTCCCGATTATACGGACAGTACAGTCCAACTATAAGACGGTGTGGCAAACACCGGCCTCCAGTGCGCCAACTGCAAAAGGCGTGGAGAGAAAATACTTCGCCCCATCTAGAGGGTTTGACTTCCTCTTTCTGTATCCGTCCCCCTGTTCGCTGGTGGTCTCGGCGGTAAACGAGAAAGAGCGGCATGGCGAGCAAGCCCCTGCCCCCAAGGGCAAGGAAGCTAAGAGATTGGACTTATTCGGGAGGAAAGTCTATTCATCGGGAGGCCTTCAGCTGAGGATCGCCAATCAGCAGGCGATTCTAAACAGGCACAATTTTAACTCCTGGGCATCAGTCGCCAAGTTTAAGGACTCCCTCCCACCTGAAGCCCATCAGGAGTTCACGGCCCTGGTAGAGGAGGGAATGGCAGTGGCCAAGACCTCTTTACAGGCCGCTCTAGACTCAGCCGACGCTGCGGCTAGAACGATTGCGTCGGGAGTCGTGATGAGGCGTTCAGCGTGGTTGCAGGCTTCAGGTCTCCCGCCGGAGGTACAGACCACGCTGCAAGACCTCCCGTTTGAAGGTTCGGGCTTGTTTTCCGACCAGACGGACGCCAGGCTGCATAGCCTTAAGGACTCACGAGCGACCCTTAAGTCATTGGGTATGCACACGCCGGTGACACAGCGTAAACCCTTCAAACCCCAGCCGCCGCAAAGGCATTACCACCCTCGGCCCCGACACGAGCCTTACCGCCGTCGAGGCAGGGATAATAGGCGGAGACGAAACAATACGCCTAACCAGGGCCAGAATCATGGCCAGGGCAAGCCACAGCCGGGAAATAAACCAGGCTTTTGAAGCTACGCCCGAGGACAGCATACCACTCCCTATACCGGATCCTCCTTTGGGTTTCAAGGACCGTCTGTCCCGTTTCTACCGGGCCTGGTTGCGCATAACATCGGACCGCTGGGTCCTGCGCACAGTGAAGGCGGGTTATACCCTCCAGTTTTCCTCGCCCCCTCCCTGCCATCCCCCTTCCCCGTCCCTCTTCAGGGACCCTTCTCACGAGCAACTCCTCGTTCAGGAGGTACAGACCCTTCTCGCTGCAGGAGCAGTAGAAGAGGTCCCTCCGGACCTAAGGGGAAAAGGATTCTATTCCAGATACTTCCTGATTCCCAAGGCAAAAGGGGGCCTTCGTCCTATCTTGGACCTGCGTGATCTAAACAAGTTCCTGATCAAAGCGCGCTTTCATATGGTCTCCCTTGGAACTATTATTCCATCCCTGGATCCGGGGGATTGGTATGCTGCCCTCGATATGAAAGATGCCTATTTTCACATCGCAATCAATCCGGCCCACAGGCGGTTTCTGCGCTTCATCGTCAGCCAGCGCCATTTCCAATTTACGGTCCTGCCCTTCGGCCTGGCGACAGCACCACGGGTGTTTACGAAGTGCATGTCCGTGGTAGCAGCCTTCCTTCGGAAGAGAAGGATGCGTGTGTTCCCGTACCTGGACGATTGGCTACTCGCGGGCAGGTCGGAGGCCGAAGTCTGATCTCACGTAACGCTGGCCTTGCAGACGTTCGACAAGCTCGGCCTCCGGGTCAACGTGCCGAAATCCACGTTAGTCCCCACACAGAGGCTGGACTTCATAGGTGCTACCCTGGACTCGGTAACCACGTGAGCGAGTTTACCAGAGGCACGGTTCATGTCAATTCACGGGGCCGTAAGCTCAGTCCAAAAATTTCCCACGACAACGGCAAGGTGTTGCATGCAGCTCCTGGGGCATATGGCAGCTTGCACACACGTGGTCAGACATGCCCGGCTGAGGCTCCGGCCTTTACAGTTGTGGTTCGCCCACACGCATCGCCCCAACAGAGACCCATTGGATCAAGTAGTCACGATCCCGAACCAGGTACTCAGCTCGCTACGCTAGTGGCTCGATCGCCAGCAGGTATGCGAGGGGATCCCCTTTGCTGCCCCACAACCCACTCTGACGTTAGTGACAGATGCATCAGACATGGGTTGGGGGGCGCACCTGGGGGAACTGCGGACCCAAGGGCTGTGGTCCAAAGAGGACAAGCTGCTTCACATCAATCTGAAGGAGCTAAGAGCGGTTCGCCTCGCCTGCCAGACCTTCCACGCCTCCCTAAAAGGTCACAGCGTGGCAGTCCTGACGGACAACACTACCTCCATGTTCTATATAAACAAGCAGGGCGGGTCACGGTCTTCTCCCCTCTGTCACGAGGCACTCCAATTATGGAACTTCTGTATAGCCCATGCGATACACCTCATCGCGACGTATCTTCCGGGAATTCAAAACGGCTTAGCAGACCGCCTCAGCCGATCCTACCAAATGCACGAATGGACGCTGAGAGGAGACGTCCTGCATTCGATCTTCCGGAGGTGGGGTTTTCCCCGGGTGGATCTATTCGCCACCAGGGACAACAGCCAATGCCCTCAGTTCTGCTCGTTCCAGAACCTCAGCCCGGGATCATTAGCAGATGCTTTCATGATCCCATGGGGAGGGAGCCTAAAATATGCCTTCCCTCCATTTCCACTTATACACAAGGTTCTTCTCAAGACCCGCAGGGACAGGGCAACGATCATACTTATTGCCCCGGCCTGGCCTCGCCAGCATTGGTTCACGTCCCTGCTGGAACTGTCCATAGCTGATCCAATCACCCTTCCCCTCCATCGCGACCTAGTCACGCAAGACAAAGGTCGCCTACTCCACCCGAACCTGTCCTCGCTTCATCTCACGGCATGGTATCTCTCTGGCTGAGCGATGCAGAATACAGGTGCTCTCACCAGGTTCAGCAAATCCTCCTTAATAGTAGGAAGCCCTCTACAAGGGCAACATACCTGGCGAAGTGGAAAAGGTTCTCCCACTGGTGTGAGCCTCAACGCATACAACCTTTACAGGCCTCGGTTCCGTCCATCTTGGACTATTTACTGCACCTTAAGAATCAAGGGCTTGCGCCCGCCTCAATTAGAGTTCACTTAGCCGCTATTTCGGCTTTCCATCCGGGAGAGTTGGGAGTGTCAGTATTCTCCAACCCCACAGTGGCCCGATTCCTCAAGGGGCTGGAAAGGGTGTTTCCCTACTCACGCCTGCCGGTTCCGACGTGGTCCCTGAACCTAGTCCTAAATAGACTCATGAGTACTCCCTTTGAGCCCTTGGCCACTTGCTCCCTCACGCACCTCTCGTGGAAGGTGGCGTTTCTCGTGGCCATCACGTCGGCCAGAAGGGTATCGGAATTGAGGGCCCTCTCGTCGGAACCACCCTGTACAGTGTTCCATAAAGATAAGGTACAACTTAGGCCGCACCCCAAATTCCTCCCAAAGGTGGTATCACAGTTTCACATGGGGCAAGACATTTGCCTACCGGTGTTTTTTCCAAAACCCCATACGGACCCTCACCACCGCAGCCTACATACCCTGGATGTCCGAAGGGCTTTGGCATTTTACCTGGAGCGGACCAGGTCGTTCCGCAGAACACCCCAGCTGTTCATTGCGATTGCGGAACGTATGAAAGGCTTGCCTATCTCGACACAGCGCTTGTCGGCATGGATTGTGCATTGTATACGCACTTGTTATGAACTCGCCAATGTTCCGGCCCCGGAGATCCGGGCCCATTCGACTAGAGCCCAAGCGTCCTCTATGGCCTACTTGGCCCAGGTTCCGATCCAGGAGATCTGTAAGGCAGCCACCTGGTCGTCCATACATACGTTCACAGCCCACTACGCGATCCATCATCAGACCAGAGAGGACGCGATGGTCGGCCGGGCTGTGTTACAGTCAGTTGTACCTTGACTCCTACCCACCTCCAATGGTAAGCTTGGGAATCACCTAATGTGTAATGGACGTGAACAATCACTCGAAGAAGAAAGAACGGTTACTTACCTTCTGTAACTGTTGTTCTTCGAGATGTGTTGTTCACGTCCATTACACTTCCCACCCTCCTTCCCCTCTGTCGGAGTCTCCGGCAAGAAGGAACCGGAGGGGTCGGGTCGGCAGGGATATATATACCCTGGAGCGGGGCGCCGCTCTGGCGGGAAGGTGGGGGCCCCGCCGGCCCGACGGGAGCCGCTAAGGGAAAAAGTTTCCGACGTCCGTGCACGCGGCGCGCGCACACCTAATGTGTAATGGACGTGAACAACACATCTCGAAGAACAACAGTTACAGAAGGTAAGTAACCGTTCTTTCCTTAGGCAACTCCATCAATCATCCACAATTCAGAAGTGGAACAAAGAGAACCTCCAGGTAGTCACACTGACCATCACCATCTCATTGTTTCATAGACTCATAGACTTTAAGGTCAGAAGGGACCATTATGATCATCTGGTCTGACCTCCCGCATGATGCAGGCCACAAAGCCGTCCCAACCCTTTCCCTTGACTCTGCTGTTGAAGTCCCCAAATCCTGTGGTTTAGAGATTTCAATTAGCAGAGAATCCTCCAGCTAGCAATCCCTGCCCCATGCTGTGGAGGAAGGCGAAAAACCTCCAGGGCCTCTGCCAATCTACCCTGGAGGAAAATTCCTTCCAGCCCCCAAATATGGCGATCAGTAAAACCCCGAGCACGTAGGCAAGATTCTCCAGCCTGACCCTCATTAGCCATTATACTATTTACCTGCCATGGCACGCTGTTCCTTTGACTAAAATCATGTTATCCCATTAAACCATTCCCTCCATAAACTTATCTAGCTTAATGTGCTCACTCTTGTCTCTTTGTTGTCTTGTTCTTATGCTGTCAGGTTTTCAGGGCAGGGACTGTCTTTTTTGTTCAGTGTGTGTACAGCACCTAGCAAAATGGGTCCCTGGTCCCTAGTCGGGGTTCCAATGTGCTACGTTAATACAAATAAATGGTAATGATTGTAGGGATTTTTATAAAACATGATGGTCTTTTTACCCGGCTACTGTTATTTTTATAGGCTTTTAAACTACTACTTAGAGGAGAGGAAAGTGATCAGGAACAGTCAGCATGGATTCACCAAGGGCAAGTCATGCCTGACTCACCTAATTGCCTTCAGTGAGGAGATAACTGGGTCTGTGGATGAGGGGAAAGCAGTGGATGTGTTATTCCTTGACTTTAGCAAACCTTTTGATACGGTCACCCACAGTATGGGTTGGATGAATGGACTATAAGATGGATAGAAAAAGCTGGCTAGATGGTCTGGCTCAATGAGTAGTGATCAATGGTTCCATGTCTAGTTGGCAGCTGGTATCAAGCAGACTGCCCCAAGGGTTGGTCCTCGGGCCGGTTTTGTTTAATATCTTAATTAATGATCTGGAGGATGGCGTGAACTGCACTCTCAGCAAGTCTGCAGATGACACTAAACTGGGAGGAGTGGTAGATACGCTGGAGGGTAGGGATAGGATACAGAGGGACCTAGACAAATTAGAGGATTGGGCCAAAAGAAACCTGATGAGGTTCCACAAGGACAAGTGCAGAGTCCTGCACTTAGGACGGAAGAATCTCATGCGCTGCTAAAGATTAGGGACCGAATGGCTAGGCAGTAGTTCTGCAGAAAAGGAGCTTGGGGTTACAGTGGACGAGAAGCTGGATATGATTTAACAGTGAACCCTTGTTGCCAAGAAGGCTAACAACATTTGGGGCTGTATAAGTAGGGATATTGCCAGCAAATCGAGGGACGTGATTGTTCCCCTCTATTCGACATTGGTGAGGCCTCATCTGGAGTCCTGTGTCCAATTTTGGGCCCCACAGTACAAGAAGAATGTTGAAAAATTGGAAAGAGTCCAGCGGAGGGCAACAAAAATGATTAGGGGGCTGGGGCACATGACTTATGAGGAGAGGCTGAGGGAACTGGGATTGTTTAGTCTGCAGAAGAGAAGAATGAGGTGGGATTTGATAGCTGCTTTCAACTACCTGAAAGGGGGTTCCAAAGAGGATGGATCTAGACTGTTCTCAGTGGTACCAGATGACAGAACAAGGAGTAATGGTCTCAAGTTGCAGTAGGGGAGGTTTAGGTTGGATATTAGGAAAAACTTTTTCACTAGGAGGGTGATGAAGCACTGGAATGGGTTACCTAGGGAGGTGATGGAATCTCCTTCCTTAGAGGTTTTTAAGGTCAGGCTTGACAAAGCCCTGGCTGGGATGATTTAGTTGGGAATTGGTCCTGCTTTGAGCAGGGGGTTGGACTAGATGACCTCCTGAGATCCCTTCCAACCCTGATAGTCTATGATTCTATGATTCTACCCACAGCTTTGGTCACGGAAAAAAGAATGAAAATATTGCATGTTGTGATGTTTCCTGTTTATTTTAAATGCAAATTAGGACTTTTGGGGTGGATGGGGGTTTCTATTGTGATGAAGACACTATGGCTTTTCCCACTTTTTTGATATGACAGCCAGCCTTAATGACATTGCACTGAGATGGTGTGTGTCACACCTGCCCGGTACAAGCTGCGCTCCTGAGGTTGAACATGAATAGCAAGAGCTGATGGAGCTATGGATTTTTGAGGCTGCATCATGTTGTGATGTCATTATAAAAATGTCTTCATGTTTGCATCCAGTCGGTCTGGACCCGTGTGAATACATGGAATTCAGAAACATTCTTACCATTTGTGGAACTTTTCACCCAACTCTGGTAGGAACGTCTGTCTGTGAAGAGTGTCTTTTCTGAAGTCTACAGATGAATTATCTAATACTTTCCATTAGGGCTGTCAAGTGATTAAAAAGATTAATCGTGATTAATCACATGATTAAAAAGATTAATCGTGATTAATCACATGATTAATCACACTGTTAATAATAGAATACTATTTATTTAAAAATGTTTTCTACATTTTCAAATATGTTGATTTCAATTACAACATAGAATACAAAGTGTGCAGTGCTCACTTTATATTTATTTTAGATTACAAATATTTGCACTGTAAAAAACAAAACAAAAAATGTTTCAGTTCACCTCATACAAGTACTGTAATACAGTCTCTTTATCATGAAAGTTGAACTTACAAATGTAGAATTATGTACAAAAAAATCTGCATTCAAACAAAAACAATGTATATCTTTAGAGTCTACAAGTCCACTCAGTCCTACTTCTTGTTCAGCCTATTGCTCAAACAAGTTTGTTTACATATGCAGGAGATAATGCTGCCCGTTTCTTGTTTACAGTGTCACCTGAAAGTGAGAACAGGCATGCTCATGGCACTGTTGTAGTGGGCATCGTATTTTTTTGTAGTGGGCATCGTATATTTACATACCAGATGTGTTTAAGATTCATATGTCCCTTCATGCTTCAACCACCATTCCAGAGGACATTTATCCATGCTGATGACGGGTTCTGCTTGATAACGATCCAAAGCAGTGCGGACTGACGCATGTTCATTTTCGTTATTTGAGTCAGATGCCACCTGCAGAAGGTTGATTTTCTTTTTTGGTGATTTGGGGTCTGTAGTTTCTGCTTCTCAGTGTTGCTCTTTTAAGACTTCTGAAAGCATGCTCCACACCTCATCCCTCTCAGATTTTGGAAGGCACTTCGGATTCTTAAACCTTGGGTCGAGTGCTGTAGCTATCTTTAGACATTTCACATTGCTACCTTCTTTGCGTTTTGTTATATCTGTAGTGAAAGTGTTCTTAAAGCGAACAACATGTGCTGGGTCATCATCCGAGACTCCTAAAACATCGCGTGAGTTAACTGCAATTAATTGACAGCCCTGCTTTCCATGCTTTTAGCTGCCAGGGCTCATCTAACGATGGGTTTTACTCTATGGTCTCTAAGGTGCCACAAGTACTCCTGTTCTCTTTGCCTAGTGTGGTCTATGCTGGACCAGGTTACTGAACTTTGAACAAGGGAAAGGATTTCATCATGGATAGAGCTGTGTGGGAAATAAAAAAAAATTGCAACACACATACACACAAAACCGGGGGGAGGGAAATCCAGCAGTTTCCTGATAAGTGAAACATTGTGCAGCTTCCCATCAAAGGTTTTACCATTTTCTGCTGAAGTGGGTGATGTCTGCAGGCAGAAGACTGCCATTTCCCTAAAGAGCTGCCTGTTTTTACTATGATGACCATGATTTTATTTTTAACCTAGGGCAAATGGGTGAAATTTTCAGTTTAGTCCCAGGCTTTAATTCCACTTCTATTTTTTTATCAAGGAAACCCCCATTGGTGAAAATGGCGAAATTTTGTTGTTGGCCAGATTTACAAGTAGTTGCATATATTTCTGCATTTCTGAGGCATTTTTGAGGTGAAATTCTGATCCCATTGAAGTATCAGAGGGGTAGCTGTGTTAGTCTGGATCTGTAAAAAACAACAGAGAGTCCTGTGCACCTTTAAGACTAACAGATGTATTGGAGCATAAGCTTTCGTCACATGCATCCGACGAAGTGGGCATTCACCCAGGAAAGCTTATGCTCCAATACGTCTGTTAGTCTTAAAGGTGCTACAGGACTCTCTGATCCCATTGAAGTTAGTGGGAGTTTTGCCATTGACTTCGATTGTGCCAGGAATTCACTTTTGGCCTGGGTGTATAGCCTAAACCAGTTTAAAGGATTACAAGTAGTGGCTTGACATGGGTACGTCGGGATTCCATTGTCAGGTCAATATCAAAGAGATACTGTTAATTTATCTACTTCTGAGTGTCTGACAATAGACTAATCGATACTGTGCATTGCACTATGGAGACTCTAGTTAACAAGTTCAGGCCTGCACAGAGCAGAGATGGAGGGATCCACTGATAAGCACCCAACTTCAGAAAAGCAGGTGGCTTTAAGGGTCTCAAGTTGAGCACCCCAGGTCCCTCGGAACCGTTGGAAATTTGGACCTTTGAGTTTTGCCTGTTTTCCACCCCAAGCCATGCAAATCTCTACCAGTTTCAGGTTTCTTTATTAAAGGTTCACACAGTTACAACTAGTGGAAAGAACACATTTTCTCTAGTTATTTATGGCAGAGACTCAGAGAAACTGTGATGTCTAAAGCACCAAAACAAATCCATTTGTTATTTTAATGATCTACAGTTCAACTATACGACGAACTGAATATGGCTAGGTTTCAACATCTGGATAATTTTCAGTAAAATGAAGTAATAAGGACTGAATCTCGTTCTCCTGAGTAGTGCTTTTGGTTTTGGCCCCTAGACACCTATAAGTGTTTTGGAACTCCAACACAATACAAGTGTCTAATATGGATGGCTAGATTCTTCTTTTTCTCCGTCTCTGGACAATTGTTCAGGTTTCATACAGCTCCTCTTTCTGGGCAATGACATAAGAATAGATTTAATGCAATAGTAAACAAGTCCATAAACAGTACAAAGCAATCCTTATCTCACCATTCATCATTTCTTTAATAATGCAAATATTTTTACAGAAGCTTTAATGTTTCCCTTTAGGGACTACTCAAGGGACCACAAATCCAGATTAAACTTTAACTTTGAAGAGATTTTAGGAATACATTACTTTAAATCATTCTATGCTTCAGTAAACTCCAGATGCACCCAGCTGCTCTGACTCTCATCTCTTTTACAGAGTTTTCTATACCTTTGTGGTTCCCTTTACTTAACTGAAACAGCTCCCAATTTACACCCTAGTGAGAGAAGAATCAGACCTGGCTCTGTTGCATTATACTATTTCCTGTCACGGACCGATTCTAACATAGACTACTAAAGGATCTTATTCTTCTCACACTTACACCATTTCTGCAGTATAACTCCATTGATTTTGTTGGGGCTGCTCCTGATTTACAATGGTGTAAGTGAGAGGAGAATCAGGTCCTTATAATTTGTATTTTTCCAGCTCAGGACCTTTGACTTGGGATTGCCACACCCAGGAGCCAGATTTCAATGTCAGGTACAGATTCTGATGTCAGTTACGCCAATGTATGTCTAAAAAACTCCATTGGCATCAGCACTCCAGAATTACACCAGTTTAACAGAGATCAGAAATTGGTCCATTGTTTTAAAGTTGACATAATCATAAAGAAAAGTCTCATATCAAGTATATAATAATATTTACTTATAATATATGATTCAATAAAAACTATAATTGGGACTAATGAGGAGAATTATTACTCTTTTTTCTCTTTAAAAGCTTATTCTCTTACAATTAAACCCTGAGCAACAGTCTGTTTAAATGCCTTTATGATCATGAATACTGTGATGGTATAGAAAAGTTTTTATCTAAGCACAAGCCCTCCCCCCGCAAACCCCCCACCCCACCCTACTGAAGACTCCTATAAAAAGCTACAGTAGTGTCATTTAAATTGTAGGTGTATTTTGTTACTGCTGGAATTGTACTTGCTTCACCACATTAATTTGTCGCATGAAATTTGAGGCTTCAAGGTTGTGCAGCAATGTCAAAGCCCAAGGCATGCTACCTTTTGAAGAAGCAGTTGTGGGTCTATCCAGATCTTCTGGACTTAGGCCCAAGTAACTCTGACTTGGATGCAATACAATATAACTGTTCACGTTAGAGTAGCGCCTGGAAGTCACAACAAAGGTCAGGGCCCCTTTGTGCTAGTACCATATGGACACATAATAAGAGGCAGTCCCTGTTGCTATGAATTTACAATCTAGCTCTTCAAGGGAAGTCTTAATTTCTGCATTTGATGGATGGGGAATCAAGGCCCTGTGAGTTTGTGACACAGGGTCACCTAGCGAGTCTGTGTCAGAATTAAACCCCGCTCTCCTGAGTGTAAGGATCTAGGCTCTAGAACCAAGGTCAGAAGAGCCTGGGACAGCCGATGTTCCCACAGTGCCACCAGGAGGCAGTGCAGAGGCACAACCAGGGAGCTCTGCAGAGAATAGGCACCGCAGGATGTACCACCCAAGAGACCCAGAGTGACTGCACCCTGCACCTCTCTGATTGGCCAAGCGCCCTATTTAACCCTGGAGAGTGCCCATGAAGTTGTGTGGGCCTGCTGCGTCTCCAGGCCTTATCTTGTCTCCTGAGCTCTGGCCTATGATCCCAGCCTGACTCTGACCCCTATTCTTGCCTCCTGATTCCACCCTGGTACTATCTCTGATCTCTGCTCTCCGACCCCAGCCTGACTTCGCTCCCGACTCTTGCTCATTGAACCCAGTGCCAGCAGTTCCTTTAACTCCTGTTCACTGACTGTTGTCCCTGACATGTGGACCACAGCCCAGCTGTGACCACTAGGCCAGAATGCCCACACCCTTACTCAGAGTCTCATTCCAGTGCCTCCAGTACCAGATCATTCCCTAATACTAAGGGGTTGTTCAAATTGGGAATTTAATTTGGATTAAGGAAGGGAGTGAATTTAAAGCACAATAGCTATTCCTAATTAATTCCAGGTGTGGACATTCTTATTCAGGAAGAAGAGTGTCCACAGACAGGGCTATGCAGGAATAGTTATTCTAGAATTGTTATTCCTGTGTAGATATTCTAGGATAACTCCATGTGTAGACTAACCCAAAACATCAGTGGTGCTTGCCTGGCCTGCAGTTACCCCTTGGAAACCATATGTTGTGTGTCCAATTTCCTTCCCTCTACAGTAACGCCTCACTTAAAGTCATCCTGGATAATGTTGTTTCGTTGTTCCGTTGCTGATCAATTAGGGAACATGCTCATTTACAGTTGTGCAATGCTCCCTTCTAACGTTGTTTGGCAGCCGCCTGCTTTGGCCACTGCTTGCAGGAAGAGCAGCCCGTTCATTTGCCCTTCTTGTGCGGGCGAGCAGGGCATTGCAGTGCTGCTCTAGAGGGTGGTGGTGGTTGTCACCTGCCACAGAGATAGAGGCCAAAAGCGTGAGATTGTCCTGTTCTCGCTGGCAGTGTGAACAAACATAAACATGCCAGGAAGGTCCAGGCTGTGAGTGAAGAGCATTCACTTAGCTCTGTCCCATCCAACCCTAGCCCCTTTATGCTTCTACGCTGTTCCCGCAGGTCCAGCTCTGCTTTGTTCTTGTGAAACCTCCCCGGGCCTGACACCTTCATTTCTTGTTACTGTTCCCTCTGCGCTTTATCATCCTGCTCCCACTGCCGGGCTTTTGTCCCTAGGTGTCTGAGCTTTTGTGTTTTTTTTCTCTCTCTCTCTCTCTCTCTCTTTAAGCATCCCCACCCTCCCTGTCAGTTTATATTCCCAAATAATCCCCCACTCCTCATCTCTCGGGATCTAGATCTCCTCACACATACATCGGCCTCCCCTTACCTCCCCTCTCCATGGCTTTGAGGTCGCATTCCCCATGTGGCCCTCTGAATGTCATGCCCCCAATCTTTCTTCCTTTTATGTCTTCCAGGGTATTCCTGTACCTTTTCCCCCTCCCAGACCTCTCCTTCTTGTCTTCATCTTTCTCTACTTAGGACTGATCTGATGCTGTGGTATGAGAGAATGCTCTCTGCACTCAGAGCTGGGGGAGACGGGAGGGGAAAAGCGGAGGACCTGTGAGCTGCGAGTGGCGGAGAGGTTGCAATGTACGCACAGACCATCGTCAGCCCCTGGTGGTGGTAAGCTGGGGTGTACCAGCAGCAGTCATTGAGGGGCACTGGAGTGGAGCCGATGACTGGCTGTGGGGCTGCAGAAGGGATGTGCGTTATGCCCTGGGATGCTGTGTGAGACCTGAGCTTGAGAGGTGTTTAGAAATTTAAAACAAGGAATGTTCTCAGTGAATGAAATGCAGATGGGAAGAAAATGAACCTTCAGGAGCCGAGCCTGGGGACGGAGGTTGTAGTGCAGCCGGCAATCCATTCCATGACGGATTAGCTCAGGCCAGGACCTTGGTGAGCTGGAGAGCCTGGCAGTGTGAGCAGTGCCCCTTTGTGTTTACCGCACTCTGCTCATGTTCCCCTTCTCCAACATAAGGGAACTGTGTAGTTCAAACGCTCCAGCATGGCCATGCAGGGACATTTATTATTTCCCACTCACATAGTCTAGACGCGAATCCCCAGTGAGGGTCACTTGAGTTTTCTAGTGGGATAGATGAAGCAGCTAATGGCACCAGAGTCTATATGAAAGGAACGTAGATGGAAGTTGCTGTTAAAACTAAGGTCCTTGTAGCTGTTTCTTGTTTGGCGTACAACAGGACGCTCCAATTGGCCAGGTTATGGTTAGGGCTGCAAAGGATAGGTTTCTTGGCACGAGGGTTAGGGTTGTAAAAGCGTAGGGCTCTCTTTAGTTTAGCGTCCCCAGCCAGACTCTAATTAGAGACCTTCTCTTAATTCCAGTAGCACCGCAGGAAAGCCAATATCACCTCGTACTACTGCTGCTCAATTACTGAGAACAGAACATGGTGGTTTGACGCTAACAGGGAAGCAGCCTGGGTCCATTTTAGCAGGGCACAGAAACACTAGCTGAGTTTCACATGATTTACATTCCAGTAACAGCTGGGACTGAAAATCGCACTGGTCCCAAGTCCAGGGCATGGCACCAGTGCACACAGATGCTCCTGGACAAAATTCTGATATCTGAGGAGCCAATGACAACTCTAAGTTCTGTTGTCCCATGAACACACTTTGAACCCTTTTAGTACCATTATTTATATTACAATAGCACCTGCCAGATCTCCCTGAGATCAGGGCCCTGTTGTGCTGGTTGATGTATATATACATTGTAAGTTCTTCTTCTTCTTACTATCTCAGGGCCTGATTCAGGAAAGCATATAAGCACGTTTACCTTTAATCATGAGCTGCTTATGTCCCATTGAAGTAATTTTCTGAAAAGGGATAGATGTAAACATGTGCTTAAGAGCTTTCCTGAGTCAGGACCTAAATAGACAAGGCAAGCAAAGGGAAGGAAAAAGGAAGTATTATTATTTCCATTTTACAGAAAGGAACTAAGGCACAGGGAGATGAATTGACTTATCCAAGATCATCCAGGAAGCCTGAGATAGAGTGGGAATCAAACCTAGATCTCCTTGCTGAATCTTGCAGTTTTACCCCGAGTTTCTGCTGTTTGGTGCTTTACTTAAATCCCAGGCTCCTGGAGGCAAGTGATTAGGTGACAATCTCGGTGTCAATAAAAAATAAACCCAACATTTCTAGCCCCGAAAAGCCCGAAAATATCACCTGAGTGAAACACAAAGGGTCAGAAATCAGATAGTAAATAAAACCCTTTTGGTTTTCTAACCTCGTGATTTTTAAGCCAATCTCATGATTTGTGGGGGGCTGACATAATGGCAATGCTGAAATCAAGTGCCTTCACCACAGGACCATCCAACCTCCCCTAGTGCACATTCACTGCATCCCAGTGGTATACAACGTTCATTCGTAGCCCTGGTGGCTCCGGAGACAACAGACTTTGGAAATACATCCTTCAGATCACTATCTCATTACAGACTTCGACTTGAATATCTACGAGCTTCTATCAGCCTTTATCTTGCGAGCTACTAGAGTTAAAGATAAATGTAGGGGCCTGATTTACTACTTTGTTACTCTGGTTTTATGCCAGCGCAGCTCCTACAGTGGAACCACACCAGTGTTAAATTAGACTAATGCCATGGTGAATCATGGCCTTTATACAGCAATTCCACACCCTAATAATGATATTGCTGGCAGGTGCGTCAGAGGCAGGCCAGTATCAGCCTGGGATCTTTAACCCTTTCCTGTTCTGGGAACAGTGTTGTTGTTTTTTTTCCCCCTACCCCACAGCAGTAACATAAGCAGAAAAGGATGCACAATTCCTAACTATTAAATATTTTCAGTCTGGGTAGTGAGAAAAAGAGAGTGATTTCTATCCTCATATTGCAGTCATGAGTTAGTTTTTCAGCCACTCTGAAATAACAAGCATTTCAGAGAAAGAGGTTTGACAAACCAGAATTAATATGTGTGAGTAATTAAAGGGGATTTGGAAAGGGAAGAATCCTTTTCAGTTAAATAAACATTTGCAGTAATAGTCTTTAAATGAATTTTCACTTTCCACTAATATTCTTCTTGATGACAAAGGCCAGAGGGGAAAAAGAAGCATTTAGATGTATGTTTATATACTGCAAATTAGGGCACTAGTAATACTTTGTTTTAAACAGAAAGAGCCAAGTATTCTAAACAAGGCCTCAATGTAGTAAAGCACTTAAGCCTATGCTTAACTTTAAGTAAGTGCTTAAGACCCAATGACTTCAGTGATTTAAAGTTAAGCACATACTTAAGCAGGCTTCCTGAATAGATTTTTTTTTTTCTGAATCAAGACCTAATATGGGGCTGTTGGCTAGTGAGAAATTGCAAACACAAAAACATTTCCCTGAATTTGTAGGGGGGGAAATGATGCATTGCACCTGAATTTGGGAGCAGTAAGTTATTTAACTGGGCAGTTCCCATATTGTTACCTGCATAGAATTACTGAAAATAATTATTCTTTGCATGTGCATTTTTCTGCATCATTGTCCCAACATGTGCACGTAAAATGCACTCTGAAAATCTGGCTGCAATGTTTTTCAGGGGAAATTACACATGAATTCTAATTAAAAACATCAACCCACAATTTCTTTGAAAGTACATCTGCTGCCATCATGCTTCTAACTGTAATGAAGCTCAGCAAGTCTGTAGCAACCGAGAATACATGTAATTTAAAGGATATTTTAACATTTGATGAAGTGCAGCAGTAATAACTACAAGCCGATGCCCTGCAGGCATGACAAGGGGCAATTATGTTTTGAGGTCAAAAGTGAAGGGGTCAGGAGGAAAGCGAAAGATTTTGATGACTTGTTTAATTTTCCAACTCTAGAAATTAACAAAGAAGAAGAAATTCTGTATTGCCTAGATAAATCCTGTCATTACCTGTTACCATCTCACCCTCAGTTACTGCTTGGCCCTGCGTAATTTCAGCAGCATGAGGTTCCATCGTAGGTTGTCCTGGATGTCGTTACAAAAGTAAAATTGTCACCACATCTGCCTTCAGCGGTGTTGAGTAAAACACCCTGCTGCTGTTCTTACTGAGTACTAGCCAATAAGCAAGGTAACTGAAATTAAACAGAGGATGGATAATAGGACAGTTCTAACATTTGGATGTGGAGAGACACTAGCCTCTTACCCTTGATTTTCGCACCTCATATCCTTTAGGTCAAGATTTTAGAAAATAAGTGATTCCCGCATCTGGATTTAGGCTCCTGAATAAGGCACTTGATCTGAATACCTGAATAAGGCGCTTGATTTCAATAGGAGCCGTTGGGTATTGATCTATTTTGAAAATCAGTGTGGCAGGAGGCATTTCAGAGTCTTTGGAAGTTCTCACAACATCCAGGAGTCATGTTGAGTCTGTGTCATTCCTGATTTTGTCTGAAATAAAGCACTTTACCCCGCTCAGGTGATGTGTGCCCCTGAATGCTCCCCACTTCTGTCTGCCCCACGAATGGACAATCAGGTCACTTATTTAGGAGCCTCAATAAGGATCTGTGTGTGAGATGGAGATTGTAAAGATGGGAGATTATTCAAAAGCGGGTGGGGGAGGCATTGGTTTGAAATTGCCCGGCTCACTGGTGGTAGGTTGTACTAACTACTGCTGCACTCTGAGGGGATATTTTTAAAGTTATATCAAAGGAGCCTATAGTATATGGATAGACAGCTTTTTTTAAAGAAAAAGCATTTCTATAAATCAAACTATGGGATGCTGGTAATGAGTGTTATCCTTCATGTTTGGATTTTGACATATGTGATTTCATAGCAGAAATCTTTGCAATTCATAGAGAAATCAAGGGGAATTGCTTAAGGGAGGTTATTATATAGGACCAAAACATTAAATAATAATAATAGATTTGCTTAAAAGGACCTCAAAATATCAAACACTTGAAATATTTACTGCAGCCATCATGAAAGATGAACGTGATATGGGCTACACTAATATTTGGAGGAAGCCGGAAAGGGTGATTAATAGTGGTTTCCATAAAACATAGACAGTAGCCTTTGGTAATCACACTGTGGTATCTGAGATACATACGTTTTCTTTCCAATAGAGAGAGGAAATAATTATCTATGGTGCCTTAGATATGTCCTCACGCTAGACCTAGAACATAACTATAGTCGCACAGCACATGTGGTATCTCTATGTTAATGTTGTCTTTTTGAGGACCAGCACTCATGTCCCTGGGAAGTTATTGTTTGAGTAGCCTATGTCAGAATACTGTTTTCCAGGACATTATAAATAATGTCTGGTCATGTTTGAGTCTGGCACAACATGTGCTAGGGCAGTGTGCGCTATTGTTGTCCCTTAATGGGAAGTAAACGATAGATGTTTCTTTGGAAGCGCTATATTTGGGGATTAACTTTGAGTGTTCAGCAGATCAATGCCGTACAGACTCCATCTTCCTTCTGTATCTTACAATAGAGGTAAGAAACTGAAATGTACTCTCACACCTCATTGAAAAACACGCATACTGCTTTTATTAATCCTCTATACATTCACAGTAATTGCAAAATCAAATTCTGCAGTATCATGAGCCCCAAATATTGAACTGTTACTGTCTGTAGAGTCAACTTCTATAGCGTCAATTTGAGGTTGGAGCAATAGGGTCAGACTGAAATCCCTCAGTTAAACATATATTCTAACAAAACCATATTATTAATAACAACTCCCCATCTTCAATTTACACCAGTTGTGATATGAATGAGGTTCAACAATATATGCTCAAGTTTGCCATTTGACAAATGTGTCAGATGTGTACATGTGAACACCAGATTGGTTAATTTCTGTTTGTTTAAATTTGGTATTCTCTAGCCGCTTCATTTTGAACTCCAATTTAATTTAACAGCATAGATTTGTTTAAATAAATAAAACAACCCAACAACGCAGATCAAGTATAGAAATCAAAAGCAGAAACCTACTTCGGAAAGTATTTGATTTAGAGCTCATGTATAACGAGGTGGCGACAGGGGTGTCAGAGATACTTAGACCATGCCTCTAAAGCCACTGAAGTCCATGTATGTGCCCCAAACCCCCAAAGTAGGGCAAACAATGACCAAAAAGTCCCTCTTCAGTGCAAGCTTCCTCTTCATTATGTGTAAAACACAGATGGCTACTGTCTGCCCTGAGAGAAAATCCAGATTGCCAGAGGAGCCAGCCAAAAAACAGAGCTCCAAAACTCAGCCAAACCAGCAGACATTGGTTGGACTCTTCATCTTGCCACTGTCTCTGGCAGCTAATAAGAGTTCTCTGAGGACTTGGCACTAGGAGGGAATAAAGTCGGCCCTATCTCTGTGCTAAAATCCACCATTCTGCTCAAAAAGTCAGTGATAGGTATAAAAATTGCTTCAGTGAGAACTCGCACAGCTCTTCCCCAAAAGCTGGCTGCCTTTAAGAGGGGCCAATACCAAAGAAAATATGTGCAAACAAGAATACTTCCCTGACCACTTTTTAGCCCAATGTTCCACAAAACAGGGTGAACTTTCAGACCTTGTATCTTTGCAATTGGAGCTCTGCAAACCCTTCCAAATGTACTTTAAAATGGAGTTGCAAGTTTCTTGTGTGTGAAAACCATCTGGGTTGGCAGGCACTGATGTTCCAACATGTTCAAATTTCAGCAAACATGGTTCCCCATCCCCCCTGCCCTCTATGGTTGAGTTGAAGTCTCTGGTGAAACTAGAGTTGCCATCACATGACATAATCTTTAATGAAAGATTAATTTTGAATTCCTGGAGTCTCCAGGACAATCCTGGAGGGTTGGGTAACCATTGGTGCAACAGAGACATCAAGAAAACAATAGAGTTCTGATCTCTGGGAAAGACTGTTCTTTGTGTAAAACTGGGATACATTTATTTTATGAGCTAAAACATGACTAATACTAAGGTAATTAGAGAAGGAGTGCACAGCCCTCTTGCAGGAGTTCACAAGGATTAGACCACAGCTCTGATACAACAACAGAACTCTGATCTCAGGGTAATCCTTACCAGCGTCTTAATGCCAGAATATATTTACTGGAGCCAGAGTACAAATGAATGACAAGGTAGTGTGCACTGATAGAACACTATACAGAAATGAATGTAATATCCTGGGATGCTGCTTGCCAGTCATAGAATATGAGGGTTAGAAGGGACCTCAGGAGGTCATCTAGTCCAACCCCCTGCTCAAAGCAGGACCAATCCCCAGACAGATTTTTACCCCAGTTCCCTAAGTGGCCCCCTCAAGGATTGAACTCACAACCCTGGGTTTAGCAGCCCAATGCTCAAACCACTGAGCTATCCCTCTCCTGTCAGTCACTCAGACACCGGGGTGAGGACAGGAAGAAAATATATTTTCCCTGGCTGGATAGGAGGACACTGCTCTTACTGATTAAAGCCAGAAGAAAGGGCTTCTGCTAAGCAGGCTCCTGATCATATAGGAGAAACTCAGATCAAGAACACAGGAGAAATTCAGTGTGCCTTGACGCAAAGAGTGTATCATGTGATGTATCCCAGTAGACCAGGATCAAAGATGAAGTATACCACAGATCGCATTCCCATACATTTCATAGTTATCCACATATAAAAATTACTCAGATTTCTAGGAACATTTGAAGGACCTGGGCAAAATTCAGGTATACACAGACGCAGTTCCAGGGCTTTTTTTGAGTGCTTGGTGGGTGGGATTTTGAAAAGTACTCAGCATTGGCCTAACTCTGCTTCCATTGAAGCCACTGAGAGAACTGAGGGAGGTCATCAGGGAAATGTTATCTATGGACACTGGCAAAGCCATGTTCCCTCACAACGAGTGCCACGCAAGAGAGACAGAGCACACAGAACCCTGCTGTTTAAAGCCTCATCCAAAAGATAATTTCCCCACTTAATCAAGAGCAATAAAGAGACATGGAACTTGGTAACTGTGTGAAGCTTTTCACATAGAACACAATAATAAAATAATGTTATGCTTAAAGTTCTTGTAACTTGTGAAGACTATTTGTTTAAAAACAAAACAGAATGTCCCCATGGTGTAATACTGAAGGAAATAATATATCTAGCTCTTTTGTAGCACTTTTCAATCAGTAGACCTCAAAGTACTTACAAAGGAGGTCAGTTTCATCATCCCCTTTTTACAGGTGGGGAAACTGAGGTACAGAGTGATGAAGTGACTTGTCCATGGTCACCCAGCAGTTCCGTGGTAGAGTAAGGAATAGCACCCAGGTCTCCTCAGTCCCTGTCCAGTGCTCTAGCCACACTGCAAGGGTAGTAAAGTACAGGTATCACCTAGTGCCAAACCCTTTAGAAAAGGTCTTACTATACAGTACAAAAACAATCAAAAAGGCAGTGTTCCTGCTCTTAATCCTATTCTCCACGCTGAAGATAAATGCTTTGTTTTATCCTCTCTAGCTTTCAGTCGTGCCCCCGTTCCTATGGCCGTGGTCCGACGGGAACTGTCCTGTGAGAGCTATCCAATAGAACTTCGCTGCCCGGGAACAGATGTCATCATGATTGAAAGTGCCAACTATGGTAGGACCGATGATAAAATCTGTGACTCTGATCCTGCTCAGATGGAGAATATCCGCTGTTATCTGCCAGATGCCTATAAGATTATGACTCAAAGGTATGGTATTTAACATTCTTTGCTTGTTGGATGTTTGATTTAATCCAGTACATATATATGCATTGCTGTGTGTTTGCATGAGATTATACAGGTACTAGGAGTTTGTGTGTGTGGGTACTGTGTAATGGTCATAGGCTGTGAAATGAGCACATTCCATAGTATGCTAGGATCAAAAGAGACATGCTATAGCTAATATTTGTGACTATTGGTAGGTCACTCTGATTCTGTCTCTTCCTGTGCCTTGATCTTGTGTCCCAAATGCCTGAATATTGAGGCATTTATTATCTAACAGAAATCCTTTTCTCTTGTGCTCCTTTCCCTTTTCTTGTGCTGTTGTCAAATAGAAGGTTGTAAAGCTGATTTAAGCAATACACGCTGTTGATTACTCGCAGTTTGCCATGGTCATTATATACAGAAGCTAAAATCCCATGCAAGATGACTTGATTTATGCTTTTATGGAAACCTTTCTATGATAGGAGTCATGTGTACTGTATCAGCTAAGCTTTAAGTGCCAATCCTGAGTTTGTGCCATTTCACTGGGAGGTGTCCACCTACATGGAGTTTATTTGCAGGACCTGGGTTCAAAAATGTAATCCAACATGGTTGTGAAAAGCAATTGTTAACTGCTAAATATTTCAGGATATTTTCTGGCACTCAAAATGTTTGCGAAGGATTCACAAACTCTTGTTCCTGTTCAGTTAATCACATTCAGTGTGTTTCCCTTTGTAACTACACACAGAATTATTAAATACAGTTTATTATTGATTAAGAAATAATAAAATCAGCATTGTGTGGTATTAACAATATCAACTTAGGCAAAGTATGCTCATTGAAGTCATGACAACATTTATGTAGCCCTTAATGATTAAGGTAATGTTATGTTTTGGTGTAGTGTAATACACTTCTGCCCTTCTCTTCCACTGAATGAAGCCGCATGGAAAAAAAGTAGTTTTCAGTTGTATTTGACACATTAATGTGGTATTTGTTTTAGCTTTACTTAGAATGGTTCAACATTGGGAGTATAAAGTTGAAAATACCAATGGAGTGGTCTCTCTTGACAACTTTTGTTGCATGTGGAAAGTAAGCCTTTTTGACTCAGAATTTCTGTGTGTTTAAATCAAATCCTTAAGTGCAGATTTTTGTTGCGGCTATCTGTGGGAATTTGTTCATTACATTTCTCCTTAAAATAAAGAGCAATGGCAACAACATCAAAGCAGCTGGTTGCTTGGTTGTGGTGGGATTGTAGTGGAGTTATGATAATTCTTTTGTTGAGGACATTAATGGCTTAAAATAAAAGCCGTTAATCCATTGAGTGCAGGCAAAATACAAAAAAACGTTCTGCCCCGGTAGGGCCAGAAGCAATATTTTTTGGTATCTGGTGGTGTCCACCATGTGCCAGCCTTTTCCCAAAAATATATGAAGAAGGCCTAGTGGCTGCCCAGCATGCTGCAAATCTGAATGAAGTGTTAGCCATGAGAGTCAGTGCCAGGATTTTGTAAGATATGGTATGTCTGTGGGCTTTAAGAAACCCCTATTTTGATGACTAATCTCTAGCTCTTGTTGCCTCCACCTGATCCAAGTTGCTTAGCAAAAACTCGTTGGGTTAGCAGAAGACTTGTGCTGATCCTCTATCCTTCTCAATAGTGCAGGTGATGATGTGGCCATTATAGGTAGGGTACTTTGGTTAGAGTGGGAAAGGTAAAATGGATACAGGGAATCCTACTAAATAACAATGTCCATGGGATCTGGCCAAAGCCCATTGAAGACAATGGGAGACTCAATAAAGCATAGCCACTTATTCCATTTGAACTGTTGGACAATTGTAATGGACTTTTTTTGTCAAGAAGTGCAAAGTCACAGTATTAACTAGCCACCTCTGAATTCCACAAAAATAACTGAAACATAGTTTTCATTGTGGGAGCAGAAAAAATGGTTGGCATTTTTATACCATTTTTTTTTTAAATCTCCATTAATTCAAACAGCTGAAACAGTGTTAAAAGGAAACCATTATATGACAGAACTAACACATTCCCAGTCTACCAGTTTTCAGCTCAGAATACATGTTTGGGGATTGGTCCTGCTTTGAGCAGAGGGTTGGACTAGATGACCTCCTGAGGTCCCTTCCAGCCCTGGTAGTCTGATTCTATGTTTACAGCTGAACCTCGGAGAAGAGTCGTTTGCACCAGAGGAGCTTACAGAATGGGAAATGCCATTTTGTCCTAAAAAGCATCTATATGTTGATAGATTATTGCTTATGATCAGTGCCCCAAGTGCCAAATTCATCGGTTCAGCAGTTTTTATGCTGGATTCACAAATGAATGCAGATTTTAATTCCATGAGTTTGGCTTTACTAGTAATAATAATATTAACAACAATAATAATAACAAAAGGACTGGAAACCAAATTCCTCCTGACAATGAATCCTGTGCAATGCAGTCTGCGAGTGAAAAGGAAATCAACACACATGACACACACCTCTCATTCACATGTCAATTAAGTACTGAATTAATAAATACACAGTCCCACTGTAGGTTTGCTAGTAGCTTTATGACTGTAGTCAATTCTTAATCAGCAGCTCTGTGTGCCCAATTTCATATGTATTACGTTATTTCTGTGGGTTGGTTGTGAAAGCAAGGAAGTGTGTGTGACAGAAGTGTAAGTGTGTGAAACAGCATGTGAGTGATCAGATGTATGGTAGATATTAAAAAACACTCAAAAACCATCCAAGTGAGTCTGTTCCTTTCTTCTCTGTTTATTTAAATTAATTTTGTAGCTGGAAACATGGGGTTATTTGGGAAGGGAACACCATAACTCTGCGGGCGTGTTCGTGGAATCTCCTGGGCAGTGAGAACACAAGCAGCGCTTATTGGAAGTGTTGCAGTACAAATCTCAAAAATCTTCAGAGTATTGGTCTAGCTAAGGAAAGTTTAAACAGCTTGTGGGGAGCTATTTTATAGGAAATTAAATCTCTGTGGCCTCTCCATTCTGTTTCTACACTTGCCAGCTCTTCCTTCCAGCATTAAAGCAGCAGATGCCCATAAAAGCTCAGAAAGTCCATTTTGGATTGAAGTTTGTCTGGTATAATTAGAGAAAATTGTATTTCATAGAATGTTTGCTTTGGAGAAATGACTTTCTGAGGACTATAACAAATGATTGAATTCAAACCGTGTCCATTATAAATGGAGTGCAGTGTACCATGGGAGATTGTACTGTTCTCCCTCCAGCAACTGTGCCACAAAATTAACATATCATCCATCCAAGCAGTTGGGAAGAGTTAGGCAGAATTGGAAAAAGCTGTGTCACATTTTCATTTAAAAAAAAGTCTTTGACTTTGTGGCATTAACATTGCAAATGATTAAAAAAAAAAAGAAGGCAGAAAACTCCTTTGATTTGTTTCTCTTGAGTTTCCCCTTTGGGTGCTTTGTCCCTGTAAGAGCCCAGATCCAGCAATGCATCTAAGCATGTGCTTAACCTTCAGGATGCGAGTAGCCCCCATTGAAGTCAATAAGGCTGTTTGGATACTTGAAGTCACACACATGCTTACGGCACCAATTCAGTAAAGCATTTAAGCATGTGCAAAGTCTGTCCTTGTTCAGCAAAGCACTGAAGCACATGCTTAATGTTAAGGGTGTTCCTAAGTGCTTTGCCAAATAGAGAGGGGCTACCGAACCACAGACTGTCTAAGTATATTGCTGGGCCAAAGCCAATGGAAAGAAGGGAATGCCAAGGAAATGCTCATTCTAGGGTTTTTCAAAATATATATATGGTGGGGTTTTCCTCACTGTATTTTAATGCTTAATTTTAAACAAATCAATTCACTTGTGGTAGCCTTTCTATTGGGCTTTGACCTTGTGTGTTTTAGTCAAAGGGAGGGGGAGGAGGAGGAGGAGGAGCAGTAAAGTGAAGAAAATACAGAGAAATATTGATTTGTTTTAACTTTAAAGGTAAGCTCAATATTTTCCTCTTTTCTCAAAATATCAGGGCCGCTGGGATCCTCCTCCATTTGAACTGCCATGTGCGGTTGGGGGGGGAAGGAGGGGATTGGGTTATAACCAGACCATACCAATAGGTGGAACTAAGGATCAAGGGGGAAGCGTTCATAGGCTTGCACAGCTGTTTTTAGAATCAAAACAAAACTGCTTATGCCTTCTGGTGGCCCAGCATATTGATAACCATTATCTGAGAGCGCTCTTCTCTTCCCTACATTGCAAAGAGCCCTGTTTGCAAAGGGACAGGCTTGCACGGGATCCTATTGTGGGACTTCTCCTCCGGGTTGTGCTATCACGTGCCAGTGGGTTTACGTGCTGATTGAGAATGTTTGTCAGCAGCACCACTGAGGATATGAAAATAACGGCTAGCGGCTAGAGAGCATCTCGCTAGTGCAGCCCTGTACTGGGTGCAGTGCAAAGGCACCCAGCCCCAGCGGAAACACTATGGGCCTCCTGTTCTGTGCCGGCACAGTGCCTCCCGGAGCTGCTTGCTGCACCGAGTAGTGCAGAAACTGCGGTGTCTATTCTGCATGGAGTGGCCAGCCACCTGTCCTCTGCCCCGCTGCACCTTTTTGTGGTGCCCCAGGGGAGTATTTAGGGTACCAAAGGGACTGCACCCTGAGTACAGTTCTCTCTGGTTCCTACATGAGCTGTGCAGAGAGGGATGGGGAGCTATCAGAACTATTTCTAAAAACCACCTAGGAGGCATAGTTGGTAGCTCCCAGATGTCCAGCAGTGGAATAGTTGTTTGAAGTAGGTTATTCCTGGATTTTTGACTCATTTCTGTGGCTCGTGCTATCACTCTTTCCTCTGGTTACAGTGCTGGTAGTGCCCCAGTGACTGTGTAACACTGACAGACAACAGTTGTCCGTGGGCAGAATCGAACCTGTGGCCTCTGGAGCTTAGTGCATGAGCCTCTACCTCATGAGCTAAAAGCCATATGGCTCTTAGCTAAGGCTGTAGAGTGAGTGAGTGAGTGAGTGTGTGTGTGTGTGTGTGTGTGTGTGTGTGTGTGTGTGTGTGTGTGTGTGTGTGTGTGTGTGTGTGTGTGTGTGTGTGTGTGTGTGTGTGTGTGTGTGTGTGTGTGTGTGTGTCAGTCTCTCTCTTCTCCTTCCTCCCTTCCTGATGGGACAGAATACCACACCCAGGAGGTATGTGGGATACAGGCCTGGAGTAAGAGACAAGTCGCATTGACTTCCAGGCACAACATCTGGCTGTAGTATAGAGTCTGATTCTACAAGATGTGGGGTGCCCTCAATTCACCCTGTCGCCTGAAGGAGTTGAGGGCACTCATTGCCTTATAGCATGGGTAGATAACGAGGAAGCTGTCTGACGCAGCCAGAAAGACATGGCTGAGATTTACCATCTCCTGAAGACTTGATTGTTAATATGTTTTGGTTGGTTTCTGTGAAAAAAAAAATCACAGTCTAAAAATAATGTGATGATGATGACGATGATGATGCTAACAATGTGCATTTTGCGGCACGTTCTGTCTGAGAATTTAAAAACACTTTTCCAGCTCTTGGTACAACTTACCAAGGGTCCTGGTGGATTCTCCTTTGTCTCGATGACCACTTATAAAAGATCTGTTCTAAGAGGAATTACTTCGGGGAAGTTTTTTGCCCTGTGTTCTACAGGAGGTCAGACTTCTGGCCTTGGAATCTATGAAAATAATGAACTAAGCTCCCCTTATGCAATAGAAGAGGATTGTTACCTTATTGTACAGGGGGAACTGATGTGCAGTGAGCTTAAGGCCAACAATTTGCAAAAGTGGCTACTAATTTGGAATGCCTCTGTTTTGGGGTGCCCCGTTGACACCTTTGAATCAAGTGATGTTCCCTAGGTCCCATGGGAAGTGTGTGGAAGGGACACAGATCACCACTCACCTTGTTTTATGCCTTAAAGAAAAGATCACGCTTCCACTAGGATTGAATTAGAAGACTTCAGCTAAGTTGTAGCACAGTTGTGTCATGCTCTACACAATTAATGACACATTTCTCAGAAAACAAAACAGAATGTTGTTGCAGATTTCTATCACAGGGATGTTGTAAGACTTAATGCACTGGTGCTTACACAGCTGTGTATGATCCACAGATGGAAGACAGGATAGATAGGCAAACTATTATTATTGATAACTGCAGCATTTCCCGTAATTGGCAGAAATTGTAGATTTTACCCAAGAGAGAATAGAGAATATTGAGATTCACACTGCCCTGATTCTGATCTTTGAACCTCAAACAAAACCTTACCAGAATTCTGGTTAGTCTGTTATTTGTGTCTTGCAGAAAGACACTTTAAAACAAGGCACAAAGTATTTATTTGAGGAGTCTCTGTCCCAAGCTTTAGCAATCTGTATGTTGTAATTAAAAAAAAAATCCATAGACAGTTCTAATGGAGCAATATGCATGAAACTTCCAAATCATCATGCCCTTTCCAACCCTCCAGCACATCAGAAAAATACTCTCAGCAAGGAAGAGAGCAAGTACCAGGCTGTCAGCCTGAGCACGTCCGCTGTTTGCAGCTGCCATGGTAACAGATATGTAGAGGGGGTGGTTTTTAAAGTACTGCAATTAGGTTCCTACCCATGTGAAGCTTTATATATATAAAAAATAATACCCGAGACTGCTCTAGTTGCCAGTGCAGATGAAAGTTCCCAGCTTAATAAGCAAGCCAGCCATGCACTGCCTGACTTTCCTGACTGCTTTTAACGTGTTACCACCCCCATGCACAACTCTTTGCCATGATCTGGTTTTAATGTGATGAAGGCACAAACAGCTGACACGGTGCACTTCCAAAAGGAAAGCTCTCAGCCTTCTCGAGAAGCACAGATGGAAAAGAAGTGAGCTTGGCTACTGCTGTTGCCTGAATGTCTAGGAATAAAAAAGGATCCGACGTGACACCCAGGCTGTAATCCTGAGTAATAAATGTCAGACAAAGCTCCCCCTTTTGAGGGACCTGGTGTCATCTCTTCCAACTCTAACTATTGCATTCTCCAGCTTGACAGCATTCCTTCGGTCTTCTCTTAATTGAGCCTTAGCCAGCTAGCTCTCGCCCATAATCCAGCTCAATCTCTGAGCCAGGTCTGGAAACAAGTTGATAGAGATCCAAAAAGCATAAGGACTTGAGGTAGTGTTGGAGTGGCCTCTTCTACCATCTCAGTGATCATTCCCCTGAAATGAGAGACAAAAGAAGGGATTATTCGCGGGATTGGCTATACCAAAGACAGATTGCGGAGTAAGCGCTCAACTGTTGTTTCTTTGCAAGAAGCTACTACATTCCAAAACAACAGCAAAAACCCAAACCACAAAGAACAAATGAACCAACCCCTGCCTGAGTAAAAATAACACAGGCAGCAGTTCAGCAGCAGAGTGGGGGTTATCCAATTTATCACACCACATGCAGCATGTGTGATTACCATGTGGTCAGGTGGCATACGTGTGCATTTGGTGCAAGCAATTCATGGTCCTCTGAGAACGAGTATGGGCTCTTGGGACCAGAGTGGCTGAACTGGAAGAGCTAAGGGAGACAGAAAGGTACATAGATGAGACTGTTAGAGATGCAGTAGAGCAGTTCCACCGGCAGTCAGACAGTCTCTGGCTGTTGAGGAGTATGAAAATCTTGGGGAAGGAGAACATCAGGCAGGAGTGCAGGTAAACAATCCCATAGTTGCGACCTTCCTTGCAAATGATGTCATGGTATCCTCTTGCACTGAGTATACTCCTCCTGGGGAGAGGACTTCTGTTGTTAGGAAGAGACAGGTAATAGTAAAGAGGGATTTGATTATTAGAAATGTAGATAGTTGGAATTGTTATGATCGGGAGAACCTCATGATGAATTGCTTATGGTGTGAAGGCTGCAGACCTCTCAAGACATCCAGATAGACTTATGTGCAGTGCTGGGAAGGAGTCTGTGGTCGTGGTACATTTAGGTATCAATGAGATAGGGAAAGATACAAGAGAGAGATCCTGGAGGACAAATTTAGGCTGCTAAGTGAGAGATTAAAGTCCAGGACCTCCATTTTTTGGAATGCCTCCAGTTTCATGCACAGGACCAGTTGGACAAGCAGAACTGCAGGATCTCACTGCGTGGATGAGACTAAGGTGTTGGGAGGAGGGATTTAGGTTTATTAGGAACTGGGGAACCTTTTGGGCAAGGAGGAGACTATACAGGAATGATGGGCTCCACCTAAACCAAAACAGAGCCAGATTGCTGGCATGTAAAATGGAAGAGGTTGTAGAGAAGTTTTTAAAGTAAGGGCTGGGGGAGAGTCAACAGGTGCCGGGGAACACATGGTTTGGATGAAGACATCCCTGAGGGAGGATTTATTAAAGGGGATGTTTTATATCTTAATAAAGAGCAAGAGATAGAAATTGATCCAGTTCAGGTGGGAACTGAGGAGAAACAAAAAAGAGTCCCATTCAGTTACATCACATGAAGGCAGACAGCTAAAAAGTGACATGTATAAGTGCTTGTATACAAATGCTGCAAGTCTAAATACTAAGATGGATGAACTTGAGTGCCTGGTATTAATTGGGCATATTGACATAATACGTCTCACAGAATCTTGGTGGAATGAGGATAATCAGTGGGACACGGTAATATCAGGGTACAAAATATATCCGAATGACAGAGTAGGTTGTACTGTTGGGGGAGTGGGCACTATATGTGAAAGAAAGCACAGAGTCAATTAGAGTAAAATCTTAAATGATTCAATCGGTACCATAGAATCTCTCTGGATAGAAATTCCCAGCTTGAATAATAAGAGTATAGTAGCAGAAATAAACAACTGAGCACCTCACCAGAATGGTGATGGTGATTGTGAAAAGCTCAGGGAGAGGCTACAAAACCAGAAAACACAAGAATAATGGGGAATTTCAACTATCCCCATGTTGCCTGGGAGCATATCACCTCAAGACGGGATGCAAAGATGACATTTCTAGACACTATTAATGACTGCTTCTGGGAACAGCTAGTCCTAGAACCCACATGGGGAGATGCAATTCTTGATTTAGTCCTAAGTGACACACAGGATCTAGTCCAAGAGGTGAATATAGTTGAAATGCTCTATAATAGCAACCACAATGCAATTAAATATAACATCTGTGTGTGGGGGGAGGGGACAAAGAAACCCACCACAGTAGCATTTAACCTAAAAAAGAGGAACTACACAAAAATGAGGAAGCTAGTTGCATGGAAATTAAAAAGGAACAGTCACAAAGGTGAAATGCCCGCAAGCTGCGTGAAAGCTATTTAAAAACACCATAGAGGCTCAAACTAAATGTATATTCTAAATAAATTAAACAGTCAGAGGACCCAAAAAATGCCACAAAAACAGCCATGTAAAAAAGGTGGTTAGAAGCAAAAAGACATCCTTTACAAATGTGAAGTGAAATCCTAATGAAGAACATAGAAAGGAACATGAACTTTAGCAAGTGAAGTTTAAAATTATAATTAGACCAAAAAAGAATTTGGAGACCAACTAGCAAAAAAAACCCCAAAACCTTTAAGTACATCAGAAGCATGAAGCCTGCCAAACAATCAGTGGAGCCACTGGACAATTGAAGTGCTAAAGCAGCACTCAGCGAAAACAATGTTATTGTAGAGAAGCTAAATGAATCTTTGCATCAGTCTTCATTGCAGAGGTTGTGAGGGAGATTTCCAAACCAGTGCCATTCTTTTTGGGTGACAGAACTAGGGAACTGTCCCAGATGAGGTGTTAATAGAGAAGGTTGGAGAACAAAATAATACATTAAACGGTAATAATTCAGCAGTTCCAGATGGTATTCACCCAAGAGTTCTGAAGGAACTCAATAATGAAATTGCAGAACTATTAACTGTGGTATGTAACCTATCGCTTAAATCAGATTCTGTACCATAGGACTGGAGGATAGCTAATGTGACTCTGATTTGTAAAAAAGGCTCCAGTGGAGATCTTGGCAATTACAGGTTGGTAAGCCTAACTGTAGTACCAGGCAAATTGGTTAAAACTATAGTAAAGAACAGAATTATCAGACACATAGATGACCACAACATGTTGAGGAAGAGTCAACACAGCTTTTGTGAAGGGAAATCATGCCTCACCCATTTATTAGAATTCTTTGAGGAGGTCATCAAACATGCAGACAAGGATAATCCAGTGGATATAGTGTACTTAGATTTTCAGAAACCCTTTGACAAGGTGCCTCACCAAAGGCTCTTAAGCAAAGTAAGCAGTCATGGAATAACAGGGACGGTCTTCCCATGGATTAGTAACTGGTTAAAAGACAGGAAACAAAGGGTAGAAATAAATGGTCTCTTTTCACAGAGGAAAGAGGTAAATTACTCTTGGGGGAATTCTGTGCCAAAACATTAAAAATTCTGTGCCAAAAAAAATTAAAAATTCTGCGCATAATATTTTAAAATTCCCCTCCTCTTCAGAGCCTAGCTGTGGGATGCCCTCCTCCCCAGTCCAGACACCCACACCCCTCCCTCCCAGACCTGGTGGTGCCCCACCCAAGCCCAGACACCTACACACCCTAACCCCCCAAGTCCAGAGATCCAGAGGGAGAAACAGCCTGATGCTGGGTCTCGGGCTTGTACGGAGATTCCTGTATCCTGCCTTCTTCCTTTAGGGCGTGCTGAGACCTGCAGTTGCCAGGAACCCTCCTGTTCTCTCCCCATGGCAGTGTCTTCTATTTGTGAGCTGGGCCATTCCAGGTCCAGTGGCCACTAGTGGTGGCCATCAGCACTGCAGCCCATTTCTGTGGGGGAGGAAAAGGAAATTCTGTGCACACAACATTAATTTTATGCAAATTCTGCATGTGCAGTGGTGCAGAATTCCCCCAGGAATAGGAAATAGATGGGTATGCCAGGGACCTCTACTGGGACCAGTGTTGTTCAATATATTCATAAATGATCTGGAAAAAGGGGTAAATGGCAAGGTTTGCAGACAATGCAAAATTATTAAAGATGGTAAAGTCCAAAGCTGACTGTTAAGAGTTCTAGAGGAATCTTCCAAAACTGGGTGTCTCAGCAAGAAAATGGCTGGTGAAATTCAGTGTTAATAAATGCAAAGTAATGCATATCAGAAAACATTCTGAGTCTACCTATAAAAAGATGGGGTCTAAATTAGCTGTTACCACTCAAGAAAAAGATCTTGGAGTCATTGTGCATAGTTCTCTGTAAACATCTGCTCAATGGTAAAGCAGCAGTAGTCAAAAAGGGTAACAGAATGTTAGGAACCATTAGGAAAAGGATAGATAATAGAACAAAAATGTCATAATGCCACTATATAAATCCATGGTACACTCACACCTTGAATAATGCATGCAGTTCTGGTTGCCCCACTCAGAAAAGATATATTAGAATTGGAAAAAGTACAGAGAAGGGCAACAAAAATGATTAGGGACATTGAACAGCTTCCATATGAGGAGAGATAACAAGACTGGACCTCTTCAGTTTAGAAAAGAGTCGACTAAGGGATGATATGATAGAGGTCTATAATATGAATGATGTGGCTAAAGTGAATAAGGAAGAGATCTTCACATAATACAAGTGGCAAGGCCACCAATGAAATGAATAGGCAGCAGGTTTAGAATAAACATAAGGAAGTATTTCTTCACATACTGCACAGTCAACCCGTGGAAAGCCAAAAGTATAAGTGGGTTCAAAAATGAATGAGATAAGTTCATGGAGGATAGGTCCATCCGTGGTGGTGTCGTGGTCAAAGACATCCACGCATTGACTCAAAGACTCAAGCCTGAGGCCAGTTTATTGACATACATACCAATGCATTGGGGTAACAGTCTGAAGACTGCCACCCCTAGGTCAGCGTGCAGGCTGCCTTTATTTCATCAAACCGCAAGCACAGTACAAATTATACGTCATTTGCGAGAAATTAATGTTGGGGCCTGCCCCCCCTATTCCTGGCACCTTCCTTATTATTTTACGAGAATTGGGTGCATATTAGGTAAGGGGTCTCTTGGTGGTTTCCGTTATGGGTGTTACTTGGCACCACTTTGGGGGTATTTCTTGTCAGAGTACATATTATTTTTCCGGGGTTTTACGGTTATGGGCATAGGGGGTTAACACAGGACGCCCAAAGAAGATATATGATTGGCTAATTTTGCAGATAGCTGGAACTACAGGAGAAGTTGGCCTTTGCAAAGCAATTTCTTCATATAAGCCATTACTATTGTTTCATGAGTAAGCAGTTATTATGTTTTTTTTCATTAACAAGTGGTTATCATGTTGCTAAGGCCTTTCACATTGCTTCCTTCCCCTCCCTCTTCTGGTGATGACCCATGACCGAGTTTGGCAGGGAATTGTACAACTTAGTCATGTTCAGGCCCTGGCCTGTACTGCCTTTTGTAAGGGCAGTCAGTATATCGAGCCTCTGTCAGAGAGCCTGATTTTGGGGCCTTCGGTGTTACTTTGGCTGTCATAAAGAAGGCCCCCTAGTTCTTTTTTCCACAGTGGTTAGCTAAGATGGTCAGGGATGCAACCCCATGCTCAGGGTGTCTCTAAGCCTATGACTGCCAGATGCTGGGACTGAACCACAGAGGGTGGACCACTCCATAATTGCCCGATTCTGTTCATTCCCTCTGAAGCATTTGGCACCGGCCCCTGTTGGAAGTCAGGTTAGTGGGCTAGAAGGACCATTGGTTTGACTGGGTGTGGCCATTCTTATATTCCTGCCTTCCTGGAAAAGAGCTGCTGATCATTTCCCCCAGTAATGAACAGACTAGCTTTCCCATTGGCCTTTACCATCCAAAAAAGACATCAGACCACGTTGTAGGTCGGCCCTGGGCTGAAGCTGACTCAAGAACTCCGCACACAGGACTGGCTGAAATTTAAGCAGAGAAAACTCCGTTTGTCCTTTTATCCATGTCTGCTGCCATAGAAGCTGATAGCTCTGACTCTTCAAAACAAAAGAACCAGGTAATCCCTCTCATCACACAGTGTATGTATCTGTTACTGTGCAGAGATCACCCAGATCAGCAGACTGTCCACCACGGGGAATCGGTTTCCTGATGAGTGCCTGGCTCACACTCTAGTAGTGGAAGTGAGAATTAAGCCTCCAAGTCTTGCCAAGTCTCCATAGAAGATTTTGATATGAGTTGGTGCCTCCTTTTTAAAATGTGTTCCTATTCCTTTTCTGCTGTATCGCTTCACATGAAGATATCTTCCAGTGATAAGTGAAATAACACTACGTTTGTTGGGGGTAAATGTAAATGTGTGTTTGAGGGGCAGATGGGAGGGCTCGGATGCTACTATGTCAGGATTGGGCTAGAAATGTCCCCTGCATCCTGAAAACCTATCCTGCGCTGGCTGAGTGAGCAAGGTGCTTGACTACTATTCTGAACATTGTGGGCTCAAGTCTCACGCCATCTCATGCTGAAAGGCCACCGTCAGTTCACCCAGCTGCAAAATGGGTACCTGATCCATTGGGTTAGAGCAGTCAAAGGCAGTCAGATGTGAAGTCGGCCATCAGGGCCAGCTCCAGGCACCAGCGGAGGGAGCACGTTCCTGGGGCGGCACATGCTAAGGGGCGGCATTCCGTCCACTCTTGGGGTGGCACAGTCCGGGCGTCTTTCTTTTTTTTTTTTTTGCTTGGGGCGGCAAAAATGGTAGAGCCGGCCCTGTCGGCCACATCACTCCCTTGTATACCATTGACTGTGCAACTGGTGTGCCTTTACTGCATCAGCCTGATAAGCCATTGGCATGGGGGAACTCTGACTTCTGTGGGGTGGGTTGTTTCATGAGTGGATGAGCTTTATTCTTGTAAAATGGTGGGGGGGAGCATGGTGGGAAGATGCTCCTGTTATAATTTTCTCTTGAGTGTTTGAGGCTTCTTGGGAGCATCAGCTTCTAAATAATACCTGTGCAGGAAGAGTTTGGCACAGGGAAACATTGCTGAGATTGAAGCATGCTAGCTGAAGAAGGTATGCTGCATTTTTGTTATTACCTTGGAGCATATGAGTGCCAAAGCACAGAATAGGCATTCCATTAAGCGCAAATGAGGGATGAAAAAGATTAAATCTGAAGAGCTGGGAACTGTTTGGATGAGTATCTTAAATGACCCCCTCTCCCCAATGCACAGTAGGATTTTCTGACCATTACTTGTAGTGGAAAATGTCCCAGTGCAATCTATGTAACTAACACAGAGTGCTAGCTTAAGGGCCAGACAGGGCGTTTGTTTATTTGGGGACATCCAGGAAAATTAATCCAAATTTAGTAAAGGTATGAATTTGACGTGGATTAGTTAAACCACATTAAACCCTTATGTGAAAATCCTCATTCAGAATTAAAGTAGCCTTAACTAGGTTTAGTTTAATTAACTTTCAAATTGAATTAAGCTAAAAAGGGCACTTTAATTTTGAATAACAGCATCCTCACAGGGATTTAATGTGATTTAATTAATCCACTTTAAATTCACACCTTTTGTTAATTCAAATTAATTTTCCTAGTTGTACCCATGTAGCCGAGTCCTGGCTCCCTTTCCCCCATGCTGACTAGTACCCCATTCCTTGGGTAATGTCATTGAAAGTGGTGGGTAAGGTATTACTCAACATGAGGATTGCAGTCCAGCCCTGCAGCTATTCTTCTCCACAGTTTCTGAAATCCATGCTTTATTATCCAAAGCATCAGCTAAGGTTTTCAAAAGCAAGAGAATAAAGTTAGGCATTCATATCCATATTAAGAGATGGAAGTAAGAGGTCTGGTTTTTCAGAAGTTCTGAGCACCTAGCAGCCTCCGTTGGATTGGCCTGCATCCTCTTCCCTTGTCCCACTGCAGTCACCCAGGGCAGAATGCCACCCTAAATGTCCCATAGTGTATGTAACACACATCCCTCGTGACCCAGCAGTTAAGGTGGGATTTCTGATTGTCAGTAATACATTGATCTGAAGCATTGTGTGCTAGGCACACATGAGTCATATTGATTTATATTGTCTAAAAATAACAAAGAACCCACTGTGTATATATTGCTAAGGATGAGTACAACATAAAAGGAAGGCAAATAGGAACAAAATCCAAAAAGCGGAGGCATAAAATGAGTTACACCTAGCAAGGACATAAAAGGAAATAAGAAAAGGTTCTATAAATACATTAAGAGCTAGAGAAAGTCTCTGTGTTTTTAGTCAGAAGGAAAGCTAACAACAGATGGCATCAAAAAGGCTGAGGTGTTCAATGCCTATCTTTCTTCAGTCTTCACTACAAAATGGTAATGGTGACCAGATACTGAACACTATTAATATTAACAACAAGGGGAAAGGAACACAAGCCAAAATAGGGAAAGAACTGGTTCAAGAATATTTAGATAAGTTAGATGTATTCAAGTCAGCAAGCAGGGACTGCTTATAGGGTACTTAAGAAACTAGCTGAAGCAATCTCGGAACCATTAACTATTATTTTTGATAACTCATGGAGGATGGGTAAGGTCAAAGAAGATGGCAGAAGGGCAAATGTCGTACCTATTTTTTTTTTTTTTTAAAGAAAGTGGAAAAAAGCAGACCTGGGGAATTACAGACAAGTCAGCCTCATTTTGATACCTGGAAAGGTATTGGAACAAACAATGAAATAATTCTCTTGTAAGTGTCTAGAGGATAACAGGGTTTTAAGTAATAGCCAACATGGATTTGTCACGAGCAAGTTATGCCAAACCAACTTAATTTTGTTCTTTGACAGGGTTACTGGCCTCATCGATGGGTGGGGGGAAGCAGTAGGTATAATTTATCTTGGCTTTACTAAAGCTTTTGACACATTCTCACATGACATTCTCATAAGCAAAGTAAGGAAATGTGATCTAGATGAAATTTCACTGTAAGGTAGGGGCACAACTGGTGGAGAAACCGTACTCAGAGTGGTTATCAATGGTTCACTGTCAAACTGGGAGGACATATCTGATGGGGTCCTGCAGGGGTCTGTCCTGGGTCTGGTACTATTCAATATTTTCCTTTATGACTTGGATAATGGAGTGGAGGACATGCTTATAAAATTTGTGGATGACACCAAGCTGGGAAAGGTTGCTAGCACTTTGGAGGACAGGATTAGAATTCTGAACGACCTTGACAAATTAGAGGATCGGTCTGAAATCTACAAGATGAAAATCAATAAAGAAAAGTGGAAACCTCTACATTTAGGAAGGACAAATCAAATATACAACTACAAAATGGGGAATAACTGGGTAGATAGTAATACTGCCAGAAAGGATCTGGGGGTAATAGTGGGTTACAAATTGAACGTGAGTCAACAATGTGATTTAGCTGCTAAAAAGTGTTGTATGTATGTATGACACAGGAGGTAGCAGTCCCACTCTGTTAAGCACTGGTGAAGCCTCAGCTGGAGTCCTCTGTCCAGTTCTGCATGCATTAAGACAGTCAGAAAGATGTGGACAAATTGAAAACAGTTCAGAAGAGAGCAATAAAAATAATAAAAGATTTAAAAAACCTGACCTCTGAGAGAAGGTTAAAGAAACTTGCCATGTTTAGTCCTCAGAAAAGAAGACTGAGGTGGGACCGGAAAGCAGTCTTCAAAAATGTTAAGAGTTGTTATAAAGAGGACTGTGATCAGTTGTGGCCCGTGTCCACTGAAGGAAGGACAAGAAGTACTGAGCTTAATCTGCCGTTAGGTAGATTTAGGTTAGATATGAGGAAGAACTTTCTAAGCATAGTTAAATATTGGAACAGGCTTCCAAGGGAGATTGTGGAATCCCCATCACTAGAGGTTTTTAAGTACATGTTGGACAAACACCTGTCAGAGGTGGTTTAGGAGGTATACTTAGTCCTGTAGCCCTATATTTATATGATTGTGTATGTGAATGCGAGCGGGTGTGTGTGCTGTGTTACCCCTCTACTTCATTGTCTGTCTTGAAATAATTACTAACGTGCCCATGAGGTAAGGGAGAGACAAGGGGGGTGAGGTAACATCTTTTATTGGACCAACTTCTGTTGGTGAAAGGAACAAGCTTCCAGACTACACAGAGCTGTTCTGCAGGTTTGCGAAAGGTACTCAGCGTCACAGCTAAATACGAGCTGGGGCAGATGGTTTAGCATAAGTAGTTAACAAATATTCTAAGGGACCATCATGACTGACAGGAGTATTTCTGTATCAATGTATTTTCTTTTGTATATACAAGCTTAGTTGGTTTGTGCCTGAGGTCACAAAAGGGTTTTTACACAGAGGATAGTGTATTCTCCAGGATATTTCAAAGCTTTCATTCAGTGGATTTGATGACATCATTATTCATTGAACCATTGGGGTTTTACTGTATATCCGTTTGTAAAATCCACACTGGGCATACCTGCATGGGGGATGAGGGATGTGTGTGTGTGTGTGTGCGTACATAGAGAGAGAGGGGGGGGGATCTATATGTCTATATCATAGAAACCTGGAAATATATCTATAGATATCTGGTGCATGCGCACATCTATGCACACTTGCAGCTCAACAGCCTTTTTGGCTTTGTGTTTTTGCAACCACTCAGCTAGTTTTAAATATTTTTTCAACTTTAACTTTTTGCCAAGATATCTATTTTGTCAAGATTCCCTGTGATGGCAAAGCCGAAGAGGATAAAATGCAAGAGGGTCTAGAACTGCAAATCATTTGCTTCCAATGTCAAAAATTAAAATAAATGACGAATGCAATCGTACTTGACCCTCAGTTCAACATGATTTTGAAATTAAAGGATAAATTTTGCCAGCAACATAAATTATTGTTTATTTCAGTCTCTTGGGAATGTGGCGAGGCAGGGGGCGGTATGAAAATATTTTACGTTAAATCAGTGACTAAGGAAAAGATTTACTTTTTTTCTGATTGGGAGGAGTGTTTTATTCATTGGTAAGTGGAGGGAGTGCTGTGCGCAGGAGGTCCCTGCCAGAATCTATGATCTGGAAAGAGGCAGATTATGGGATTTATGATCAGAGCCATGCTCTATGCTCTCTACACAGAATAATACATTGGTGTTAGTTCTATACAGTAGAAGGTTTAATTCAATTGAGGAGTCCTGCTGACATCATAAACTGAGAGACAGCAAGTAGTTTATGAGCAGCAGTAGAACCTTAGGACTGAATTATGGTCTTGGTATTCGGTCTGCTACCGGGTATTGCAATTTCTATTACACAGTATATTATACAGTTTTACTCAGTGTAGACCCAGTGACAAAGAAGAGAAAAGTTTATTGCCCAGACAGTGCAAGGGGTGGAATATGCTAATATAAAATGTACTGTACTGCAAAGCTAACATAAGGGGAAGGAAATGAGTATAAGGAAGTAGAGTTGACTTGGAGCAAAGGTGTTGGGACAAGAAATGCTCAGCATAACTCTAGTGGTCCATAGAGGCCAGTATCCTGTCTCTGGCAGTGGTCGGTACCAGATGCTTCAGAGGAAGGTATAAGAACCCAGCAGTAGTAGATGGTGAGATATTCTCCCACATTAAGTCTCATCCTGATCTCTAACGATTTGAGATTGGCTTAAACCATATCCCTTTCAGATTGTTCGTGATCATGAATTCTGATAACTCTGAATATTCTTGATAACCGTGTAAATATCTAGTTCCTTTTTGAATCCCGTTACGTTCTTGGCCTCAACAGCCACCTATGACAATGAGATCCACAGTTTTGCCGTGTGAAAATGTGTTTCTTTTGGTCAGGTGTGAATTTCCTACCTTTAATTCCCTTGCCTGTCCCCTGGTTCTTAGTTATGAGACAAGGAGAACAAAAGCTTCTGATCTGGCATCTTTGTGACATTCATTCTTTTACATGCTTTGATCATGTCGCCACCTATTCATTTCCTTTGTAAGGTCAACAGTCCCAATCTTTTCAATATCTCCTGCTATGAGACTTGTTTCCAGGCTTTGATCATTCTTGGCGTTCTTCTCTGAACCCCCTCTAGTTCTGAAGTGTCTTTTTGAGATGGCTTGATCAAACATATTGACCATTATTATTTAATTTTCACGGCTCTAAAAAAGCCATATACTGGGACAGAATACTCTATTCATGCCTGCTTGAATTATCAGGAATACTTTACAAAGTGGAGCGTGGCCACTAAAATGAATGAATAAATGAGTGAGTTTATGGAAAAGTCCTGCCAAGTCTGACTGGGGGCTCTTCTCCATAAAATAATTAATTCATGTTTTTAATCATGTTAGTTCTTTCAGTGTTTCTTTGCAGTTGAGTGTCTAAATATCTTCACCATGAATTTCATTTCCTCGGTGTCGGTATGGGAAATCTTGATTGTGTAACCTGTTTTGCCCTCAGGTTACATCTTAATCCCTTTATCCCAGGGAACACCCTTGGATTTGGCAAGTACTGTGAGATTTTAAAATGTGTAACGTATTGATAACATGTATATGCAATTAGGGCCTTCAGGTTCCTATTTGAATTCTGAGCATGTAGGACATTTTTGTTCTTTCAGGGGAGAAACTTCTCCATCAAGTTTTTATGCATAATTTCATTTAAGTATTGCAGGAAGAATAAGGCAACTTTGGCATAGAAACATGGGCTAAGAATCCATCACTTATTTTATGCTCACAAATGTTGTTAAAGTTTTTATAGAAAAAATAGGACATGTATCAGACCAGCTAAAGCTCAATTCCAGCAGTCGTTGGTGAGAACTGAACTGAAATTGAAATAACTTAATGTTAAACAACTTAAATCCACATTTGGTATGATAGTAGGAGGGAGCTGTTTTTTTTTTTTTTTCTTTTAAAGTGTTGGAGTGTGAGATGTTGCCAGAGACTAAAGCCACCAATGTCTTCCGTGTGATGATGGTCATTAACAGCAATAGGTCACCCTGAAATGATCTTGAAAATGGTTGTGAACTGCTGGTGTAGATGGAGCTAAAACGTTTTCAATCCCACTACAGAAAATGCGATTTGAAATATCATGGCATTAAGTGTCAAGAATGACCTGTCTAATGCTGCTGAAAATGGGTCTGCCCCATCGAGGCTAGCAGTTAAGTGCTTTTCAGAAATAATTCAGGTGCACCCTTTGATGACAAAAGCAGTCAGTGAAAAGCTGGTTTCCTAATGTATCCATCTGCCTGTATGCTAAGCTTTCTGTGGTACCAGTTCCTGTGCAGTATTTACAGAGCAATAGGAAATAAATGATAGGTTAGTTAGATGAAGAATTTGAGTTGTCTGTATGAAAGCTGTATTCCTCCTAATTCCCATTGCATAAGAAAGCTGTATAAATACATTCTGTAAGTAAATGTGTATATATAAATATACAAGGGGTGTGTGTGTATCTATCTGAGAGAGAAATGTACAGCAAAATGCATACAAAGAAACATAAAAATAAATGACATACTCAACTGTTTTCTAAAAAAAGGCACTTCAATGCTAACATCTACTGCATCCTTGGAGAGTTCTCCACCAAGCAGAATAGATCTAACATTGAAAGGGAAAAGAGTATATCGAGTAGCAAGCTACAGCAGTGCACCAAAACTTAGCAAGCAGATAATGAAATGACTATGCTAGCTATGTCACGAGGAGCTGAAAACTGTGTTTATTGTCCATTATGTACATTATTCATCTTTTAACATGTGCCCGTATTTTACTGTGATGATTCTAGGTTTCTTTTCAAACTGTGAAAGAAAGAAAACTCCACCAGTCCAAATTTTCATTAGAATTGTTCTGCTTCAAAACTTAATTTTCAGATGTATTTGCTACTGCTGCTCTTAGTTGGCACATAAATATCATGGACACTTGAGCTCAGCACCTCCAAACCATTCTGAGTCTTAACCACCTGTTGCACACAGTGAGATAGTATTTTGAAGTGCCAAGTTAATTTGCTAATGACAGCCTCTCTTTGGCCAATGGAACCTGCCTCACAGGAGAATTTAGCCATTGGATTATATCTGCCAAAATCCCCCGGTACACCTCATAGATTATTCTATTACATTTAATATCCACTCACTGTTAAGTGGTGGTAAATACTTCGGATTTTGCTTCAACATTTTCCGTTTCCTCTTCATGTTAGATCCACTCTGCTTTGCAGAGGACTCCCTAGCCGTGCAGTAGGTATTAACCTCCAAATCCTTTTCTTTTAGAACAATTCCAGGAAACCACCACATCTCACTGGGAACTGTGGAACTAAGAAAATTGTCTTTGTAATTCCAAATGGCTGAAACATCCTTGTAATTTAGCTGCGGGTGGCACAGACATATTTTGGTCATCTACATTAAAAAAAAAAAAAAAAAAAAAAGATGCCCAGATCCTCAACAACTTTAAATCATGCTAACTCCATTGAGTTGAATGAGACTGCATTGATCTACAACAGCTGTGGATCTGGCCCTGTAAACTGTAGATTTCATGCAACTATAGTAGGTGTCTTCTGCTTCCAGAAAGCCTCAGAGATACACCTCTACCCCGATATAACGCGACCTGATATAACACGAATTCGGATATAACGCGGTAAAGCAGTGCTCCGGGGGCGGGGGGGGTGGGGGCTGCGTACTCCGGCGGATCAAAGCAGGTTTGATATAATGCTGTTTCACCTATAACGCGGTAAGATTTTTTGGTTCCCGAGGACAGCGTTATATCGAGGTAGAGGTGTATTGCCACCAGTTGGCATAATTAGTGCCGATTCTTTTTTCAGTGGATTCCTATGATTAGTTAATTAAGTTATAAATGCTGCAAGATGTGAGCAGACATGCACACACGGACACCTCTTTGAAGTCAATGGAAATTGTGAGTATGTGTCTGATGGCCAAGTCTGGCATCAAGGCACTGCTGGCAATATGCTTTGAGGCAAACATGAGAGAGAGAGAGGGACGAACATCTTGAGGCAGTGGAAGATGTGATACAAACAGTAATTAGTCAACTGCAAAATGTCTGTATGTCCAATTGGTTTGAGATAAACATCCCAGAGTCTGGACAGTTATTGGGATTGTAAAAACATGTTAGCAGGCCTTTCTGCTGTCCTTGTGCCCACCTCCTTCCCTTTTATCAGTAGTTCCCACATTCTCCCACTTTGTGTGTGTTCCTCTTAGGGGTTGGCTAGACTAGCTGTCTTCCTTTAGCATGTCTCCTCCTCACAAGATTGGTCTCTGCCATTCAGCACACTGTGACCCTAATAGCAACTTAATGCAAGAGGGTGAGGGACTTACTGATATCGGGTAGTGAGTTTTATCTGGCCTGGCCAGTTCAGTGTACCCCAACTCTCCAAAGTCATAGCCTGTATCCAGGTATGATGTAATATATCAATAGAAAGCTAATAACAGACTGATCTTTAGTAGTATTGTGTGGTGTAATTATGGAGGGCAAATGTAAAATTACAAACATATTGGGAATTATGGTCTTAAAGTGTGTCTGCCAGGCAGGGCTGAAGTTACTCCACCCTAGACAAAGGAATGTGGTTCTGCCATCTTGAAGGTACTTCCAAGGTAGTTTGAGACAAAGGTAAACAGAACCATCAAGCTAATAAGGGGAGGAGATAACCACTCAGCATCACAGCATCGGAGGGCGGGGGAGATTTCAGGAGCAGATCAATTTGCATTTTAGCAAACACCAGCAGGGGAAGAAACCAGCATGGAACTTCCTTCATCCCCAGACTCCACAGCTCCTTCCTCACAACCTGAATTAACTTTACTGGGGGCGTAACATTCAGCAGAATCCATTTCAAAGGTTCACTGGACGATAAAAGAGAAGGGCAAAGAATCCCAAAAACAACAAGGAGTCTGGTGGCACCTTAAAGACTAACAGATTTATTTGGGCATAAGCTTTCGTGGGTAAAAACCTCACTTCTTCACATGTGAAGAAGTGAGGTTTTTACCCACGAAAGGTTATGCCCAAATAAATCTGTTAGTCTTTAAGGTGCCACCAGACTCC